>NW_020312146.1:0-67690 GCF_002999335.1 Cyclospora cayetanensis | reverse complement strand
AATAATCAGGAGAACAACCCCCGAATGGCTCAGGGCAAACCAGGCCGCGGATATAACTAACAAGAAGAGCGAAAACAGGGTGCAGTGTAGGCCACAACGAAAAGAAATGAAAGAAAAAAGGAGAATACTGCCGGAGGTGCCGCCCCTCCCCTCCGCCTCCGGGGCCCCCCCCCCCCCCCCTGGCTCTCTACCGGAAAAACATCATCAGCCATGCAGCCCCGGTGCGATGGAGTGCAAAATCATCCGAATCGTATAATTCACTCAACGAAGTTAAAAACTGAACGGCCAAGCCCGAGAAGACAGCACGAGAAAAGAAGACAGCAGACGGAAAGGAGCCACAAAACGTCTATACAGGACTAAAGGAGCCACAGGTAACTGAATAATATATATGTGTCTATGTATTTGTATAGATGAGTGCGACTGACAGACCGACACAGCAAAATAGCATCCCGCACGAAAGCCACACCCTGGCGGAGTCAGCGCAACGCTGCAGCTGCACGGCAAGGCGTGGCTGCAGTGCCCTCCTATGCCATTCGAAAAGACCCTCCCCTCTCCTCGCGTGCCATGTAGAGATTAAGGGCAGCTACAAGCGCGCACCTGGACGACTGCTGCATTATCCACTGAGTGGGCATTCGTCAAGATGCAGTGTGAACCCCCAGCGTCCACCGTCACGAAGCCTGTGCTCGTAGAGCTCGTCTGACGCCGGGTAGTCCAGGGCTGGCTGTAGTTTGGCTCGCAATGCGTGCAAAACACCTGCGAAAAAAGAAAAACAAGGCATGGAAAGAGAGAGAGGTCACACACACATCCACAAACATAGTACACATAAAAGGCATTCGCTGGGAAGCGATCCTCGTAAAAGACACAAAGCGAGCCAACTACAGCGCGTTCCTGTTTTTCGATCGTGAGACGGGAGGGAGAAAGACACATGCGAAGGGCCACGCAAGAACGAAGTAGAAAGAGCACGCCCCATAGATGTCGCGAGGACAAACCGTCACGGCTGATGGGTAACAAAGGGCAGACCACATACTATCGATCGGCTGGCCAGAAAAGCCCGCGCATACAGCAGAAGGAGGCTCCAGAGTTCGCTTACCTTCACGACAGACTTTGGTATCTCCGATCGAATAATGGCTTCTCTGCTTTCGGAGTCTGAGCCTCTATGCACTGGGAGGTGGCTCAGCCTCGGGGGCAGATGCGGATGGCCATTAACAGCTGATTCCACAACGTATGGAACGGCCGTTCCCACGCCAGGGCTCTTTGCTCCGCTGGTAGGACGCCTGCCCCGCTTCGCTACAGCCTCTGCGGCTAAGCTCGCCACGTCCCCTGAAGATGCCGTGTCTATCGACTTGCGCTTAGACAGGCGTGTGTCTGAGAAAAAACACACACTCGCACACGTACAGTACGAGGGGCACTAAGGGCACAGTGAGCCTTGGGAACAGGCAAGGCGCTTACCTACAGAGGGACACGCGTCAGGCTTCAGCACGTAAAAGACGTCGTGAAGACGCGTAGCAGCAGTGAGAAGGCAGACACACGCGAAATTCGGCAGAAGAAGAGAGGAAAAGGCAAAGAGAAATCAGAAATTCCAACAAAAAGCCAATATGGCGTCCTGAAACCCTCCTTCTTCAGTCTACTGAGCAGTTTGGTATGCCCATGCGAGCCAATCGCCAGGGCTTGCTAGCATTCCAGCAGCTTGCGGCAAAGGGTGTACTAAGGATAGAAGTAGCTGACCTCTCATTCCCGTTGCAGTGTCACCACCGTCAGTAGCCCCTGAGTTTGGCATTTTTGATCAAGTAGAGCACCGAAAGACGTGTAGGGGTGAAGCATAAGACAGGGGACGCCGCTGCAATGGTGGGCCTTAAAATGAAGCAGATACGGATTCGTGTTCCCCAAATACAGACAAAAGCAAGTCAAATGGACAGGAAGAAGGAGAAGGATAGGCGAGGCGGGTGATACCTTCAATGCCCGCCGCGAGATGACAGAGAGCAGCCACGTGCAATAGAGACGCTTCAAAAGACCAGTTAGCCAAAAATTTTTTTGTTCGAAGTTCGCCGGCACACACCAAAATGCCAAGGAGGCAGCGGAAGGAACAGGCCGTAGGAGAAACACCAGAGGCTTTGCGCAGTCGCTAGTTTTTCCAGGCCAAGAGCAGACGATGCACGTACACAGGAAAATCAGATTGAAACGTCCACCAACAGAAGGGCTTCTTGTAATAGCGTAGTTAATCCAGAGGCAGAGCTCCCAAGCCCCTGTAGGAAGGATGCTCGGAGGGTGGCCGTGGTGCCTCCCTAATTTCGAAATATATTGAAGTTGACTTCAAACAAGCACAAACGCCAATAGGCAGAAACCAGGGATTTTGCAGGAAGTATGGGCTTCGAGGGGCCTCGGCCTGTGGCTCAAGCGCTCCTGAATGCATGCGGGGAGGCGCTATGTCTTAGGATGCGCCTTCATCGGAGGAAGGGTGCATTGCATTTTGATAACGGGGCATTGAAACAACTCTAAGCTATGGTACGCATCTTCTATGGCCCAGTTTGTACGGCATAGTGTGTTGAATCATCGAAGGAGCCTGTGACTGAGGTCACTTACAAGATTTGGATAGCGGGGCATTGGAGTCACTTTAATTATAGGCTATTGCATCTTCTATGGCCCAGTTTGTACAGCATAATGACTAAATCACGAAGGGAGCCTGCGCATGAGATCACTTACACGGTTAAATGCGGGCTCCCAGCAGCGTAAAGCACCACCAAAGAGGGAAGCTGATCTCTGGTGCCACAACTACCCCTGGGAAGCCAATTTCGAGCACTCACTTCCCCCTGTAGCCTATCTTTCCAAGGAAAGAAACAAAAGAGGCCTCTGAGAAAGGGATTTACTATGTAGCCGAGTGCAAATGAGGTTTCTGAGTGGTACCTAGAGGCTGATAAAAGGCAATGCGGCAAGCTTCTGCTACGTAACTGTAATAAGACGCTTGCCGGTGCTGCCGTGTTGTGTGCAGCTTAACGGTCCACCTTGTGCTGCTCTTTCCTTCAGATCCAGCATTCAGAGAGCAGTACGCAGCCCCTATTTACTGTGTCCTCGTAGTCAGCTCTTTTGGGCTTTGCGCTCAATGCATGGAGGAAACGGGGAGTACGTTCTAGAAGCTTCACTAGAGGTACCATGCACCCACTAATCGAAAAATGCATGAGACGATTTATGAGATTTTTAGGACAGCGCCCTTATCTGGGCTTGAAAGGAAGGTCGTGGCATGTGTTGCTTCTCCTCTGGTTCGGGTTCACTGGTAGCACCTCCTGAATGTGGGTCCCACTGTCTTGCCCCAACAAATGCGAAGCAATATTTGCACCATCAAATCAGAGCTCCCTTGTATAGAAAAGAATGATACCGTATGCTTTAAGGGCTTCAGTCCTCCACATACTTGAATATGTATGAGAAGCAGTAAGGACGCGAATTTTTCTTATGGTACATCAAGTAGAACACCTGAAAGCAGCATATGGAGCCGAGATAGTGGGCATTCGCGAAAGTGCACGCTGCTAGATAAGTTGTCTTGTCCGCGCTGAGCCTCTTCTTCGACAAACATTATTGATGGGGGCCGTAGCTCAAACATCACAGAGGGAGGGTCAGATAACTAGCCTCAGGGCTGTTTTTTGCTACTCACGAGCGCAACCAGGAACAACCGATCAATAAGTTTATCTTGTTTATTTGGAAGGCAGCTCAGCGAGTACCTCTTGATATCTCTGAACTATTGTTACAGCACAGTGTAGTTCACATCTCACAAAGGAAAACACACAAAGCATAATGCCGCTAAGATGCACCTTTTCCCGGGGATAATGATACTGATTGCCTGAAAATCACGGCAGAGAACCATAAGATTAGGTGGAATATAAGTACTGATACTTTCGTTCAGCACGCTCATACATAGATGCGTGTGAAGGGCACGTCACAGAGTTCCAATATTAACAGGCGGTAAGAAAATTGGTGACTCAGAGGTAGCAGCCAGAATGCGTCCCATCACCTCTGTTGACTCTCTAGTGGATTGTGGGGTTTTCCCTCATTCTTCGTAATCGGATGGTTTGTCTACCAGCGATGCAACTACCCCTCCTATTGCATCTGTACATAAGAATGGAGGCTACACGCTTGCAAATTTGCTTGGAACCCTCACTCTGCATAGTATTCCAGCATGAAATCAGCTAGCAGATTTGAATTACAAAGACGCAGCCAGCGCATGACATAAGACTGGCCCAGGGGCCACCTAATGCCATGCATATATTGCAAAGCCACCTTGAACCTACACCGGTCAATCCAATGCCTGCGAAGTGCCTCAACACCTATTTGTACGGAAGCGCAGCGGGAGCCCCTCTGCACTCCCTTTCAAATAGGTTTCGAGGCTGTGTAAATCAAAAAGAAACCATGTGACACCATGAATGCTTGTCGTGTGGCGAAACAAATTAAAGGGTACAAGTTGACTGAGCAGGGCGTACGCTCAGAGCTGGAAAACGGCAATGAAAAACGCCCTTGGTAAACCTCTGTTACGGCCCTTCGCTGTGTAGTGCCCTTATTGACCCGCTTCAGGCGCACTACAAAGATCTCCCCAGAGACAGCTTGTCGCTGCAGCTGGACATCAGCTCCTAACGGAGCAAGCAACCCATATTGAACTTCCTTCTTGGCATCCCTCCGGCCAGAATGCCTTGGAAAATGATATCTTCGATTACTGTTTCTAAGCTTTGGGTTTAGGAGGAGCTGGTGGCAGCTTCGCAGGCACTCCTCCTGGCAACTTCGCCTAAGATCCACAGCATCACGCGTGACAAGGATAAGCACAGTGCATTCAAGCTTACACGCACACAAACACTGAGCTGCCCCATAGAGCATAGTAGGTTACTGTGTTTGTAGCTCATCACCTTTGAGGAGGTGCAAGTAGTAGAAGCATTTCCCACTTTAGCAGCTGCTGCTGTTAGACTCAGCTCTAGTTCAAGGAGTGTTACTCACGCCTGGGGCCTTCTTCGGGGGGCCCGGTACGGGCGCACCGCTCTTCGACGGCGGCGAGGGCTTGCCGTCTGGAGGGCTCGGCGGTGCTTTTGCAGCTTTTGGCGGGAGCTTGGGGGCTTCTTCGCTTGAAGCCGGAGGAGCCTTGCCCCCTGGTGGAGGCGCGGGAGGTGCTCCCATGCCGGCAGCTGGTGCGGGTGAGGCCTTACCAGGAGGTGGTGGTGCAGCTGGTTTGCTGGGTGGGGGAGGAGCGGCTTTATCCTTCGATGGTGGCAACGGCGCCTTATCCTTGGGGGGGCCAGGACTTGCTGGGCCCTTCGGCAACGAAGGAGGGCCCGTGGGCTTTGATGGTGGTCCGGCTTTATCAGCAGGTGGCCCTGAGGAAATAGAGGACTTGCCGGTTGGGGGTGAGCCACTTGTAGGTGAAGGCGCTTCAGCCTTGCTTTGGGAGGGGCCGGTAGGTGGAGCAGTAGGAGCCTTCGAGAGCAGATTAGAGTTACCTGCGGAAGGAGCCTTTGGAGGTGCTGCAGCTGGCACAGGATCACAAGGACAAGCTTGCTGTTTTCAATGTGTGCTGCTGGCATGTACGGATGCAGACATGCAGGTATCAATATGGAGGAGTTCAGAGACGCTGTCGCTAACTCATCAGGAGAGATGCAGGTGATGTACGCTGGAGAGGCAGAATTTTACTGTACTTTTGGCTGTAGCTGCTCCCGGGGCTGTCAGGGGCGCACCTGGAGCCTTTTTGCTGGAGTCTCCTGCCCCGCTGCCCTTAGCTTCTGGAGATGCGGAATCTGGAGCTCCCGGTGGTCCTCCTGCACTTGGTGGTTTCGGCGCTTTGCCGGGGGGAGCAGGGGAAGCTGGTGGCTTTGCTGTGACGGAAGGCACAGTCCTACTTGTCGGGGGGCCAGCTGACTTGCCTTTTGAAGCGCCCTCTTTTGCTGGCTCAGGCGGCGCTGAGGGAGCTCCTGTCCCGGAAGCGGGGGGAGCACCAGCCGTTTGCTTAGAGGCCGCAGAGGTCTTGACACCAGGAGGCCCTGCCTTTGCCTCTGGGGGGCCCCCCGCTGTGGCTGCAGGTGCTCCGGCTGCTTTAGCTCCTGGTGGGCCATCTTTCTTACCTGCTGGAGACGGAACAGTTTTGGCTCCAGCCGCGGCGCCTGCTTTCCCCGGGAGGCTTTTGCCTGCTGCTGGAGCTGCTTTGGGACCCCCAGGACCCGGGAGGTCGGAAGGTTGTTTTTGCTCGGCTTCAGGTGCTTTCCTCGGTATACTGCCTGTCTTGGGAGTGAACGGGGTAGTAGGGGGAGGGGAGCTATTAGGTACCGGCGGTTGGGTGGCTGGCACGGTCCCCTGTTTCGGGAACGTTGGTGCCTTGCTTTGTGAACTTGGCTTATCAGGGGTGGTAAGACTAGAGAAGGGCTTACGCTCCTCCGGCATGGCGGTTACATCGGCCGCAGTGAGTACGGGCTCTTCGGGAGAGTACACAACCTCTCTCTGCCGATCCTTGTCTGAGAACATGGTCTCTTTACGAGCAGCCACTGAAACCAGAAAGGTCAACGCAAATCACAATCACATGGCACCTACACCCACATCTAGAGCTGCTTCTAGTCAAGGGCGAAAATCATACCCAGCGCACAAAACTTGAAGAGGAGTAGGCTTAACGTCCTCCTCTCTGAAAATCGCTTCCTGACAGTGATAGCCGTGGACTTATTCGAGACAATCGCCGGAGTGCTACGTGGGCTGGAGCCAAAACTGCTCCGTCACTAGCAGGTAAGATGGTAGGCCCACCAGGAGCTACAGCAGCCGGAGCACCATATGGCTTTCTAAAAGTACCCGCGCTTTCCCCGTACCTTCACGTTGGATATCCGATCGAATTTGAGCGTCCAGCTTGTAGTGCACAGCCTCTGTCAATGTCGGCCTCACGATGCTTGGGTCTTGAGCCTGGATCGCCCTCAGCTTTATCGCTGGAGGAGTCGACTGCCAGCGGTCAGATGCTAAAATTGCGCAAACACAGTTGCAACGGAAAGGATCGCTGGGCTCCATATAAGCCAAAATGCGCATGGAGCATCAAGCTGCTGCCGGTGAGGACGCTCGAGAAAATGCGTGGCGCCATGGCATTGCTTCTAGTGATCAAAGGTAGCAGGATTACAAGCTGCACCTGCTGACACATGTTGGAAAGAATATCTGGGTTTGTCTTACCCCCCAAAAGCAGCCACTCCCTTCTATACGTGTTCACAGCCAGCCATTGCAGGTCTCTCGGACTCCGCTTCCACACAAATCTGTTCAAGAGCCAAGATCTGTCGTTGGTCGCCACGGCAAGCCATCGCAAGTCCAGAGGGCTGACATCCCACCTGTTATAAATCAGCGTAAGGGGCATTAAGCAGAAATACCGGTCAAGTTTGGGAGTTACTATTCATCTTCCTGATCAGTAGGCCCGCCAGATCATACAGAGATCAGTACACGGCTGCTCCGCAGATGATGCAAGCCCAAAAGACAGGCCAGATGTGTAGGCATGCAGATATCCAGGGGCCATATCTCCAATCCGTTGCCAAGAGTGATCGAGGCTCGGATGAGGTGGCGCTCCAGAGCACTGTCCAACGCCTCCATCAAAATTAGCTTTAAAAGTGCGTGCAGAGTTCGCATAAAGCAAAGGAAACGTGATACGCTCATTTCAAGTGGCAGTGCCCATACGGCGGTAGATACAATCACAAATCCCCAGTGCACGCAAGAGAATGGAAGACCCAGTAGGCCACCACATTTCAGCGGCTTGAAGCCAAGCGCAAAAATACCTGTCGCTCATCTCGAGCCAAGAGTCATCGTTCGTGGCTGCCACTAGCCAGCGCAAATCCGCGCTGACTGAGGCACAAATCGTGCTCACACAAACCATCCACAGTGCACAAGTGCCCTTGCGTGTCTATTGCCGCGTCTTTGATGGGCAACTGCATCAACCCGGTACTCTTGAGACCCTAGAGCAGAGATCCTCATTCAAAGGAGGTGCCAAGCAGCACCTCTTCGAGGCAGCCACAGCTAGTGCTCCTACCTCCATCGGAGCCAAACTTTGTACGCGGTTGCTCTCTCTGCGGAAGACGCAGCGAATTTCATCAGCAAACAAACAGGGCTGCTTAGCGTGGCATGTGTGCGAAGCCTTTCTAGGGTAGTCGTAGCAAGCAGAGAGGTGAACGGAGCTTGTCGCTATTGGTCGCTGATGGTAGCTAGAAACACAGCCATCGCCGTGGCATCGGGAGAGTCGCTCACCGGGCCTGTGGAGGCGGCCAGGCCACAGTCCCCCGCCTTCCGCTTGAGCTGCTCCGAAGCTGCGTAAAGACGCTTGTCGTGCTGCGCAGACAACGCAGCATGGCTCCCCAAACCCTAAACCCCTCTGCAGGCACTATTGTTTCCCTGTTTCCCAGCACTACGCTTCCAACCCCTGTACGGCGTTTGGCCCATACACAAGAAGTGAGAGAAAGAAAGAAACAGGGCTCAGCTTCCACCCGATGCACGGCAGTCAGCGCATCACGCGCGGGGTAAGCGCACCACCCGGCAGTCGGACACCATCGCAAGGATCTCTGGAATGCGAGAAATGATGGGTTCGGAGGCGCTGTTTCCGAGAAGACTGAGTATATTGGTGACTAGCGTCACCAGTTCCTTGACGTCCGACAAGTTAGGGGCGTACATCCCAGAGCACCGTGCAGCGTATGCCTGCAGCACCGAGAATGCATAGGTAAAAAGCTTTGCGATGAAAAGTATCAAAAGCAGCCCTCTCGGCGTCTCGCAGATGGGTGAACGCAGTACAGTGAAGGCGGAGGTGGTGGCCAGACGCTTGCCTCCTGCACACACGGGCAGGGGGCAGTTGCTTTACACTGTTATCAGCGACAGGCTTGCGAAATCGGTTGTCGTGCCTCACCCGCACGTTACGCAGCTGTACTTCAGCAGAGTACGCCTTTTGGAAGAGCGCGTCAAAGCTTGCTCCGATTCTGGCATCCACAAAAAGCGCAGAAGAGATACGGAAGGCCGTAAGGAATCAGCTCCGCCAAAGCTTAGAGAACGAGGCCAAAACATGACATCAGGAAACTGAACGCTAATGTATTATCCAATACACTGTGATAAGCCTCGTGCCCGAGGCAGACGCGTATACAGTCGCAGGGGATAGGCCTGGGCGTAGCACCAGACTTTTCTGCTGCTCGTGTTGGTGTGAGGGGTGCAGCTGTTGTTGCAGAGGGTGCTCGCTTTGCTGAATCTTACGCCTTGTTTTCATATTCAAGTCTGTTTCTTTCCGCATTCACCGTTCTGTACAGGAACTCCCAGTCCTGCTTCCCCCCATCATCGGCCTTCAAGAACAGCACGCAGTACACGTAGGGTCTCACAAGCCTGACACGCGTGAAAGGAGTGAAAGTCTCAGAGACTTAGCACAGCTGGATAAATTGAGTCCTGTAGGCCTTTTCCATGCCGCATCCAGCCTGTACGGCGGAACTTACGAAGGCGCCTGGTGAACTCGAACCCCCAGGGTATGGGCGGTTGCAGGCCGCGTAGCCGCGTAAAGCCGGGAGGGTAGAGCTGCAGAGAGGAGCCAAAAAGAGGCAAGCGCCTTAGTTATTCATGGCGCATGGATCCTTGTGACCGAGAAGATCACGAAAGAGGGGATTCTATGAGCGTCCAGACAGGCGAGCCACTCGTGGGAGGCTGCTGCACTGCCCATTACGTCCTTCCCACAGCCATACACATGCACGGCTGGAGGAGAAAGGGGTTCGGGGGGAACGGACTGGAACGAAGTCCATACCGTTGGTGAGTGACTTCAGCAATTTTAGAGCCGTGAGCCCTTCTGTAGAAGGCGCTGCAAAGAGCGTCATCCCGGCGCGCCAGCTGTGAGACAACAGCGACAGCCATCCATTGTATTTAGTCATGCGCTTGCGTCTGTTATTCTAGAGGTGCGGATCTTCCCAGAGCTGCCCTGGGTATCGCTGGATGTTCCTCGTGTCCTCAGGCGCTGCCTGGCTAACGGTCTTACCATTTCCGTTCATTCGAGGATTGAGCAGCCTCCCGGTGACCTTTAGAAGTTAGAGTTATACCAGAACCAGCTGCAGTATGCGGGGAACGGCTTTGTCTGATGTGCAGAGCGTCGATACTGTACGAGTGACGCGCTGCGGCCCAGGGGTCGAGCGGCTCGCCGCCGTGAGATTACGAAAGAGTGAGGAAGGATAACATACAGGAGAACAACGCAGCAGAATATAGAGAAAATCAATGAGTAGAAGGCTAAGAGACATGCAAATCAGTGAGTAAGGCAAAGGAGCGCAAGACGCTCTGCGCCGTCCGTAGCGTGCAGAACCAGTGGGATGGGCAGCTCGATACATTCGGCAAGCGAGGGCGAACGGCATTAGCGAGATCTCTAGCATCATTCTTTTTCCAAATTGTATTTAATCTTCTACAAAAATCAATGTTGTCGCACTTTTGACGCTGAACACCCTCAGGAAGGGACAAACTGGTGGCTGGTTGATCTGGAAGACTTGTTGACGCTGGTCATGAATTGTCTGGGCCACCACCTAGTGCCTGTGCAGAAGCACTCTGCATGGAAGGGGCTTCTAGAGGTTAATACTACAAGAAGAAGTCGTTAGTACTACCTCTAGCCGCTTTACCCCCCTCCATGCCTATTCTAGCCATCGCCGTTAGATGGGTGCGCTGGAAAGTAAAGCTGTATAGCAGATAGAAAGGGCTTTGCAGACCCAGGGCCCCCTGTTTAAGCAGATTCTACGGCTTCCAATCTCTTGTGCCCTCTTTTATAGCTGAATGTTGCTCGGCAGGGCCAGCTCTCATGGGGGCCTATCTACTGCAATCACCACCTACGCTGAGACTTTCGCCTGTGGAACCGTTGGTTGTGTTGGTCCTCTATGTATCTCTTTATTAATTAAGCAAAGCCAGAGCTCATAGATTTAGTTCGATTCAGCCGCGGCCGCCTCGCACCTCTATGTTAGTCGGGTGTTGCCTCATAGATTGGCACGGCGGAAGCTTGGTATGTGGGTACTCTGACAGGTCTAGAGATGTTTGCAGGAGTTACTCTCTGCAGCGAAGTGCCTTGAGTCCCTCCTTGTTGCTGCTGCGCAGCTACTTGCTGCTGCCTCACCAATCGCCCAAGGTCGCTCGCCTGAGGTGCAACATCCTGTAGCTTTTTTAGGTGTGCCTGATAAGCGGCGTTGCTGGCAGCACCCAGCGCCGCTTCCGCATTGGCCTTTTCACTGATGCGCTTCGACGCCGCAACAACGTAGGCCTCCCGTGCTGCTGCTACTGCCGCATTAGTGTCCAACGGATCAGCCTGAGGTTGCTGCTGGGGCACGGCCCCTGCGGCGGTTGCCTGCACTCGGCACGAATAGCCATACGGCTGGATCTCTTTCTGAGGAGGCAATAGCAGAGTGCTTCCCGGAGTGTACAGGAACCCCATCCCCGAGTCTCGCCCTCCTCGCAGGTCCAACGGAGGTAGGGGCGAGTCTCCGCTGCTTCTGCTGGCCGCGCAGTCCTGGGATTCACGGAGAGCAGCCTTCTCGCTTTTGACGGGGGCTTGAGCCTCATGAGTGTGTGGCGCCGTAGTGGCTCCAGGTGACTGAGGTTTCCTCGGAGCGAAAGTGTCATAGGAAGCGACGGAGTCGGCGGAAGCCTGCCTGTCTTGCACGAGGCGGTAGCAGTCTGCAGCAGTGTATGGCTGCGTCTGGTGCAGCATCTGTTGCTGCAAACGCTGCGTCATAGGCTGCTGCGACAACGGGGGGAGAGAGCTGTTGATGTAATTTGCGCTTGACGAGGAACGGCGAAAGCTCCGACAACCTGGACCGGCGCTGCCTGTGAGGGCTGCCCACGCCTTCTCCGGGTCGAAAAAGGAGTATCCCTCGACGCATCTAGTGTTGAAAGGAGCCGAAGGATATACACTCGAGACAGCAGCAGGCCGTGCGGTGCAGCAGGCGGCACTGAGGCGCTCCGTTGCAGTTGCCGCAACTGCCACCCCCTGCCGCAGCTTGGCATCGGTGCTGTTGGTGCCTGCGGGGGAGGAGGGAGGGGATAAGGCAGCGGGCCATCCAATCGAATAGAATGCGTCGTCGAATGAAGCGTTTCCTCCAGTGTGCACCGTCAACTCCGGCATCTGATCAAGTGCAAACAAGCGACTGCGCCAGAACCGCAGCAGCAAAGGACGTACCCACGCATATATATATATATATATATATATATATAGACGCTGATGCGAGTGCTACAGGTAATTTGGAGCTGATAGACAGTGTGACTACGAGAGAAGGCATGCAAGCGCAGTGCCAGTTTATGGATTTGTAGCACGCTAGAAAACGCGTGCTAGGCTGCAAACCCCCCCGCCCCCCTCCCCTCTCCATTGCCTTTGCTACATCTTCTGTCCTCACTTCCACTTTAGATCTCTGATGCGTGTCTTGACACGGTCGATGAGAGCTTCGTACGACACACGGCGCCCTCCGGAGGCGTTGGCGGGGCCGAAGAGGTTGAGAAGGACAGACACGAGGCACCAGGTGAACACGCCTGGCAAACCAAGAGGCACAGGCATCCAGCATAGAGCAATCATGTGGCACAAGGCGAATACGCACTGAGGAGCTGCGGGAAAAGAAGTCGATTGGCAGGGGGGGGGAGATGGCGGGACAGGCCTCGGATGACAGAAGGGAGCGCAGCGATGGATTGAGATTTCCCAGCGCGACGCATGCAGCTACAAAATTTGGCGTGCCTCTGGTAAAGCAAGCACCTAGCACCGAAGCCGCAAGGGTCTCTAGCGTGGTGTGGGGTCAGACGAAGTGTGCGGCTACGAGGCCCAGGGGCATACGGCGACTAGGCGCGGGGTGTACATACAGGTAGAGGAAGCGTGCATGCATGGGGTTTGTGTCGTCCCCCCACAAGAACACAGGTCTCGCCTTGGCGCTATAAACGCATCCATGCGACTGCAGAAAAGTGCCGCTTTGAAGGCGCAGCTCACGTACCGTGAACAACCGGCTTGCCCCCCTCAGAGGCTGTCATGCTCGGAGCGAAGGCCAAGGGCCCTTCATGAGAAAGGCGGACAGGCAATTCGATGGAGGGTAAAGCAGCTTCCACCGCCACCTGACTCCACGCTGTGCGGATACCAAAGGAACAGACAGAGCGCAGTGCGTCTAGACACTGGCATGGGGGGGTATGCGAGCATGCAGAGAAGTAGGGCTGCCACCGTGCAAGGCAGCCGCGAACCCATACGGGACAAAAGCAGAGCGTGGCATCAATCAACGAAGGCTCTCTCTCACGGAACATGCACGAGAAGATGCCGTAACAAATTTCTTGCTCCGCTAAACAAATACAAAGTCGAGTGCGAGCTGACAGGCGCCAGCGTGAGACACCGCGCAAGAGCTAGGCAAGACGGGCTGGTGAGCAGAAACACGAGGGGCATCAGCAGCAGTCGCCGCTCCGACACCCCTTCCCCCCGCAGTGACACGGCGTTGGCGATATACAGGCAGCAGCCGATGCGGAGGAAGGCCTCGATTTTGAAAAGCAGGCAGCAGCGAACTCTCTGGAAAGCGCAGAGTGAGGATGAAGGCGGCTCACGTGCTGCGGCGAGGAGGTAAGCCTTGCTGAACCCGCTGAGAGGCCTCGAGGAACAGAGGACGGGGCATCTGACTGCGTGGGAAGAGGATATCTCCAAGCACGGCAGGTAGCGCGGCCTTACGCGCTGTGCTTGCATGTCTGCATTTCGAAAGTACACCACCCACTTCAGGCCGCCCCAGCTACACGGCAAAAAACGATGTGGAGGAGCCGCAGAACACGAGGAGCAAGCTGGACACCATCACACACCTCCGGCCCTCACTGAGAGCCGCAGAAGAAGGGCTGGTCAAACATGCTTGTCTCATCTCATGAGCTCATCTCATGAGTAAGCGAACAGTGTCGCAAGAGCACCTGTGAACAGGCACCCGGAGGCGGCCAGGGGAAGGATCTGGCTTACTTGGGTCCATCCAAACCTTAGAGTCGTATCTCGCGCGCTGCATGCGGTTCGTGGCATCTGTCAAAAAGGGCCAGATGCCCTTCTGCTTCACTCCTGCATGCACCATAAGAGACAAGAAAGCTCCAACAGCATCCACGTGCAAGGAGCTTCTCCCTGCTGCTGCCATAGCACCCAACCCACCACTAGAAGCGCGGAGGAGGCACCAGACGGCAGAGAGCCGGCCTTCGAAGCCCCTTCGCAGCGTGGCTTAAAGATGTGGAGGCATCCGGTGTTAAAGGCATGCTCAACAAATGCAACTCTCTCAATGCATGTCAAAACACGCTCAGAAATCAAGGGGCAGCCGAGAGCGAAGGGCCACGAGGAACCCCCCTCGGCAGACGTCCATTCACTGTACTTCACCCTTAACCCCTAAAGAAGACGGCCTTCTGAGAGCCGGAGGGGGCAGAAAAAGGCAGCACAGACTCCCATAATACATATGCAGACGATTGGGTGATGTGCCTATATATGGAGGCAGGATACTTGCGTGAGTTCTCATAGTTCATAGGCAGAAGATAGGGTGAAGTGCGGATGGAGGCAGGATGCGATACATGCGTGATCAGAAGCACCTCCCATTCATTCATTCATGCTTATAGCGCGGTATCGCCTTTCAGAAAGGCAGACGCATAGAGAAAGCATGCGTAGACATACACGATCGTGGCCCTACAGCTTTTAAGAATCTGGTGAATAACTAGGTTGGCATATTCCGGGTATTCCAGGCACGGGCCTGAGTCATTTAGCGGCCTAATATGCTCCTGCCAGTCTCCTGTTTTCGCTCAGACTTTCTACATCAAACCAGCGCGAGGAGCCTACCCTTTATGAACGTCCAAACGCTGCCGGTGCCTGCCGGATCCAGAATCGTCTGCCCCCCGCAAGTGTCAAGGATCATGCAGACATGCACTTGCGGTGCCACACTCAGCAGCACCTGCAGCCGCAACAGTCAGGCGCAGTCGCAGCCAAGGTGTGCGAAAAGCATTTCGGGGGGGAAATACGGTAACTTGCGCCTCCGGGGACGTTGCATACGAAAAGCATGCAACAGCAGAATGCAATCGGCATGGGCAGTCCATAGCCAACGAACTCCCGAGAAGCGAGGCAGGGATACCGTAGATTTTAGTGCTCCAAGCCTCAGCCACCCGATATGAGGTCCCGTTGACTCATGAAGAAGACTCTGACAAATGCCTTCTAGGCAAGTGGAGGAGAGAAGGCAGGCAGGCAGGCAGGCAGGCAGGCAGCAGCAGCGGTACACGACCCCTACTTCCTTGACATGGGTGGTAAGCAACAGGTTGGCGTCGTCTTCGCTGCCCAAGGAATCAAAGTCCACTGGCAGTAGGGCCTCGTCATACCCTGAAGAGACAGTCAGTCTCACCCTGTCCAGAAAAAGGCGATCCCGCTGTATAATTAAGGCGCGCGTGGCAGTGGGGGGTGCCCCCAAGGCAGAAGCCTGTGGGATTCTGCTCTCGACGCCTCCCCAAACGGGGAGGGGCCCTATCTGTAAGCATATATGTGTATATAATATACACATATACCCACCTTCGCCTTCGTAAGCAGAGAGGTTATCGACTTGGGTGCTGTGGCCGCTAAAATAAAAGAACAGCCTGCACACTCAGAGACACGCAGACGTACACACAGAGGGAGCGCTGCAACCCGCAGCCAGACCACGCCATTGCCCCTCTCGCGAGTGCCCAACGCATACACGCAATCGACGCGTTCCCATGCTTGCATGCATGCGTTTGAGGATCGTTCGAAACGAGAAAAGCCTCCCTCCAAGCGCTCATTGCAAAAGGCGGCCCCCGCATGTGGCAGCCCTCGTTCTCAGAGCTTTGAAGCATTCCTCAGGCTTGCGATCGTCTCCTGTGCTCCTGCCGTTCAAGGAGCTCACCTGTCTCCCGGCATGGCGTCTCGCACAAGCCAATTCAAGGCTCTGCATGCAGCCCCGCACAGCAAATTCGCCACACGAGGATTTTCGTTCTGCAGCCCGCGAGCAACGCGCGAGCAAGGCAAGGCAGAATAACGACGACCTGGATCAACACAGGCAGGCAGGCGGAAGCAGCGCCTGTCAGCCTCTCGTCGCTGCAGCTCGAAGTCGAACCGGCCACAGCGCCAACAGAAGAAGCGTGCAGCGGCAAGCAGCTCACATCAAGATATTTTGTTTGGTTGGCTGCGTTGGAGGAGAAGGATTGGGCTGGGGGTCCTCCAGCTTTGAGACATCAACTGTGGGGTGCAGTACGAGGCCCTTAGGGTGCGGCGCTGCGCTGCCACTCGCCTCACTGCCATGGCTTTTCGCCTGCTTGGTGTCTGAGGTGTGCTGAGAACCCCTGAGCACTCTGCCGCTGCTGCTGTTGCTGCTGCCCCTGTAAGGGCTGTCCGGCAGCGCGTCGCTCATCAGCAGCACATTGTCGGGCTCCACCCTTAGCAGCTGCACCAATGCATGCGCTAGCAAATGGGCATCGTTCGCGGGGCCCCGAAGGCCGTAGTTCTTGTGCCGAGTGTATGTACACCCCACGACGACTGCCCGAGTCACCCCTCCCAAACGCCCCGCAAACACGCTGGACGGCGTGCAAGCCACTGTCGCTGGTAGAGGCCGCCGGCCGGAAATCACGTGCGACTGTTGCTGCTGTTGCTGCTGCTGTTGCTGCTGCTGCTGCTGCTGCTGCTGCTGCTGCTGCTGCTGCTGCTGTTGGCGGACTGCGGCCGTGGGCAGGTCGCAGCCCGTGACGCAAGTGTCTAATGGCAGCAGCTGAGCTCTGCGATCCGGGGTATGGCATTCCACCCACTGCCGCAGTGGTTGGTGCGACTGAAAGGGGTACGCCTCGTGTGTTCTGTGGAGCAAGTCGCTGCGGGATGTCTGTGCGGCGGGTGCCATGGAAGCTGATGCGGCTCCCGCTGCAGCATACGCGGCAGAGTCAGCACAAACCTCAGCAGAGTGCAGACGCTTCTCCCGTTGAAGGATTCGCTGTTCTTGCTGCTGCAGCGTGGCCATCAACTGCAGGGGTGGCTGCTCTTCTTGCAGAAACATGTGCTGCTGCTGAAGCTGCTGAAGCTGCTGCTGCTGGAGCTGCTGAAGCTGCTGCTCCTGTGCATACATTAGAGGGGCACCGAAAGAATACTGCAGAGGGGCAGTCGTCCATTTCGGCAAATTTTCAGCAGGGTCAGGCCCTGCAGGCTCCATTAACCAGGTTGGCTGCATCTGCTGCTGCTGGGGTAGCCGCTGCGGCAACACTTGAAGCTGTGGTTGCTCTTGTTGAAGCGCGTGTTTTTCGGTGGTATAGTAGTGGTAGTTGGATGGAACGCATGATGGATACACCTCCTGCGGCTCCAGTGCGCATCTTGGCTCGGTCTCTTGCTGCTGCTGCTGTTGCTGCTCCTGCCACGCGTGAGGGTTCTGGCGCATCTCCCAGCGTTGCTCTTCAGTGACAGGCATGCTGGATGCAAGCAGGAAGCGCTGCTCTCCCATGAGGTGCCGCTGCATGGACACTCGGGGGCCGCAGTCGGCAGCAGTGGCCACGTGGTTTCTGTAGCAGCAGCAGCAGCAGCAGCAGGCAGCGCTGAGGCAGCTGACTGCAAGACTCCGACAGACTGCTGAACATATATGAGTGCAACGAGTCAATGCCGCTGCAATGTGCTACAGCAAGTCGTTCTTGTGCAATTGAGGCTGAGGCGGCCGACTGCAGAGCCGCGCAACAGCCGTGTGCTGCTGCTGCTCCTGCCGCTGCAGCAATGACTAGGTTCTCGACTCTCCGGGTAAATCACCAATAAAGTAGCGCGGTTTCAAAATTTAAGGGGTCTGGGCCCGCGGCTGCTGCTGTCATAGGAGGGATCTGTGGCTGCTGTAGCCGCAGCAGCCGCAGCAGCCGCAGCAGCCGCCGCAGCAGCAGGAGCTGCTGCTGACCACCAAGGACCCCCCAAATGGAAGGCTGTCCTTCTTCTAATGCTAAGGAAACTTGTTCTCAAATGTCTGACGTGATCTGTTTGCTTATAAAGCCCTTAGGGTTCAGAGTGCCTGAAGGCCTCAGTACACGCAGAGCAGCAGAGAACGCCACGAAGGCAGTGTGAGCCTGGAATCCCCTTCCAAGAGCAGCCCCATCCTCAGACCCTCTCTCACGCATTCCGGCTGCTGCTGCTGCAGTTCTTGCCCCTTGTTTTCTATGTTTCGAGCTTTAAAATCCGTTTAATAGCCTCCTGCTGCTGCAGCCGTTGCAGGGGGAAACCGCCACACGCGGAAGGTACCTTGTGCCTGCACTGCGGACGGACTGCCTCTGGAGTCTGGGGCGTTGCACTGGCTGTTTGCGGCTAGCAGTTTAGGCTGCAGAAACACTCTCGAGGTGCTCCTGTAAAGATGGCAGATAACCCCGAGAGTTCCTATATGGAGCTCTTGGAGCTGCTCGAACAGCCGCAGCAACCGAAGATCCTCCTGCAGGTACTCTCCCTGCTCCTGCACTGCAGTGGTGATGTGGACTTCATCCAATTTCTCATTCGAGCGTTCTCTGATGAGGAGCAAGGCCGCCAGCAGGAGCAGTCTCAACGCGTAGTACGCCTTCTGCGGCGCCTTCTTCGCCTGATTGGCGGTAGAGAGGGCTCTCTCTCTGCCATGAGCACGGAGATCTTCATCAACCTCACTGCAAATGAAGAACTGGGTGCGTCTATACTGTCCAGTGGAGAGAGAGAGAGTCAACTTTATGTGTTTGCGACTGCTGGTTGTGGAAACGCGGCGAGTAAACAGACCTGCCAGGGGGCGATATAGTGCCCTCCCCTGTGCAGATTTCGGAGAAAACTGGAAGGAGGCATCCCCCCAGGCTGCCTCTGTATGCGCCTTTTTCGTGCAGCCGCCCTCATGTTGCAGGAGTACAAGGACATGACAAACGTCCTTATCGACAACCTGAAGAGGCAGCAGCAGCAGCAACAACGGCAGCTACGCACACAGCCGATCGCGAATTCAAACAGCATCAGTGAGGGCGAAGATGATGTGCCCCTGCACCTCGGCGTCAGCTTGATGCTCCTTTCAAACGTCACTCGACACAAGCTTGCGCTCGATGCCATCTTCTCTCCGCACCTGCCACTTCCAGGTAAGCCTCTCAGGACGGCACGCTACTTGAGCAGGCTGCATGTTACTGCTGCTGCTGCGTACAGCATCTCTAGGCAGTCCAGCCTCCTAAGCCTTCAAGTGCGTTCTCGCTTGCATGCAGCTGTGGCGCGATGCACCAACCCTAACCTTTTGCTGCAGGGACGATTTCGACTTTATGGCTGAGGGGTGTGCGTTGCTTCAGACTACCATTTGCTGCCGTGTCTGCTTCTGCTGCACGATGCTCCTCGTGATCCCAAGTTCGTCATTCTTTAGCCGTGGCTTTCTTCCGCTGAGAACAGCAAGCCTCTCAGGCCTCCTTCCCCTCGTGTGTATATGGACCGCTCGCTGGCAGCCCCTCCCTCCAGTGTAGTGTCTCCTCCCAGCAGGCAAAAGGGTTCTCCAGCCCCCTCTGGACGTGGCGAACTCCTCTTCTAGACCTGAGCCATTCGTTTTCCCTGCTGCAGAGCCACTTTTTGGAAGGAACAGGGGATTTTTCTGCTGCACATTTTGCGGAACGTCACGGCAAACGACCAGGCTGTGGAGTTTCTGCTGACGCGGCGCATGCAGACAGTCAATCGGCTGATGTGCGTCCATTGCAGTGGCACCTCCCTCTGCGGCAGGAGCCTCAAGGCTGCGTGTGAACCCCTGCCACGCTGCCGTTCTTCCTCAATGGCTCACATCTCCTTCTTTTCTCTGGACTGTCCTGACATCCCGGCCTGCACCGCTCCGCGGCGCAGGTTCTCCAAAGCCTGCTAGAATCTGTGACTTCAGCCCCCCTTTATGCAGCTTAGAAGCAGCTTCGCCGTTTTCTTTGTCTGCGCTGTTTGTGACTGTGCACACAGGGACCTCCTGAGGTACTTGCCGCCCCTCTGCCAGGAGACTTTCTTGCTCCTCGCGTTGCGCCTCGCTTGCCGAGAACACCTCCACGCCCTTCTGCTCCCTGCTGACCCTGCGCAGCTGCAGCAGCAAGTCGAAGAGCACTGCAGGCGGCAGCAAGAGCAGCAGCTCCAGCAAAGTGACCAGCCACCTCGCCCAGAAGAAGACTGCCGCCTCCTGCTGGCTCTGTGCACTTTCCTCTACCCCAAGCCAGGAAGCCCCCAAAGAAAAACGGCGCAGGACGAACTCGCTGCTCAAGACGCTGAGGAAGAAAAGCAGAGGCAACAGCAGGCACAGGAGCAGCAGCAGCAGGCCCTGCAGGAAAGCTGCATAACAGAACGGCAGAGGCTTCGCTTTCTTCATCCTGCAGTCGACGTAAGGATCCCTTCGTGTTTTCGGCCGTCGCGCTTCCAGTTGACGTGCTGGCTGCCTCCCTTTACTGCTGCCGAGGGCAATATGCTGTCCATAGAATGCATGCAACACCACCCTTCAACATGCATTTTCCCTTTTGGCTGTGCAGGCGTCGAGCTACGGGCCAGCTGCGGATCCGAGGGCCCGCACCCTCGCAGTAGAGTGCCTCGCGGCTCTTGCCACTTCCCCGCACGCTCGGTAAGCTTCGACGCGTTGAAGCCGCTACCGCGTTTGACCAGCTAGCGGCAGCCGAGGGGTCAGTAGAGAACTAGGAGGCGGCAGCTTGTGGGCACCCACCGAGTTCGCGATCTTTAGAGACACATGCAGCAGCGCACAGCGCGAACCGCGTTCGCACGGCCTCTGCAATCAAAAGCGACAGCCTTCAGCTCTGCAACGGCACCTCCATCTTAAGGAACCAGTTGGAGTCTACAGGGGTTCTGATGTCGTTGGTTACACTCGCAGAGGTTTGGACAACAGCTTTGGATCCATCCTGTTTGTGCTGTGACTGTGACTGTGTGTGTGCATGTGTGCGACTGTGTATATTTATGTATGTGTGTGTATGTGTTATTTCTGCTGGGGTATGTTTGTGCTGTGTATGTATGCATGTGCGTGTATGTATGTGTGTGTGTGTGTCATTTCTGCTTTAGAGAGACGCTGCGGTGGTTTGGAGTGTACGAGGTGCTCCGGGCCGTCTTTTGCATCGAGACAGAACAAGCCATAAGGTACCTGAGGCGTCATGGGGGCTGCTCTGATGGTTCGCTGGTGGTTGTGTCGGGATGTCCAGCAATGCGAGCTTGCGCTCCTTCGGGGTGTCAAGCGTTTGGCGATCTCCAGCTGCATGAAAAATTACAGACGAATCTCAGATGTGCATCATCTGGAAGGCAATATGCTTTATGCCTCACTCTCAGGGACAAAGTGGAGCAGATGGTGCACGTTCTGGTATTCTCAGAAGAGGAGCTGCAGCAACAAGACAGGCAGTTGCAACAAACCAGCTATAAGAGGGCGCTGTGTGCTGGAGATGCCGATGAAGCATCCGGCGCGGACGCTGTTCAAAGCTCCTAATAGGGGCCCTCTCTAAATGCCACAGTTTTGTTTTTGGCCACAGCCAGAAACTAGAGCTTAAACGTCTCTGGATGAAAGCTCTCTACGGTGCCTTGGGGCCTTCCTTTCCCAAAAGGCGGATTCAGAGTTGCGTCGGACGGCGAGTGCGCCGGACCGATCAATGGGAACGGTGCACCCGCAGTCAATTTAGGGGCGTCTCGACAAATAGAGAGTGTCTGCTTCGTGCTTTACTGGTATGCGAATGCATCTATGCAATTTTGGAAAGGTGGCTTGTGCCAACAGTCGGCCGCAGACGGCCACAGTGGCAGGACTCATTCCCATCTGCCTCGGCTTTGGTAGATTTTTCAGCCGTAGAACTTAAGAGACGTTTACCGATGGGTGCAGCACCCACGTCGGATAATGCAGGTTGTTACTCTTGCCTGCCCTTTTCTTAGGCGGCGTCTGCTCCTTAGAAGCATGCTGTACTATCCGGCCGGGCAGGCCACGAGCAGCAACAGTTTTCGGTTGCGTTGCTCAGGTACCAACTAAGCAGGCTACAGTGATCCCGTCGTAATGGAAGCAGCATCATGCGTTGTATCCTGCCGTGGCATCCGCTTACGGCGGCATCCTATATACTGCACTGCGCATGCTGCTGCACATTTCTGTGGTCTAGATACGCGGCGACTGCCCAGCCGCAAAGGCGGTCCCTCGCGCTGTGGCGACACAATCCCCCTTGAGCCTTCTCACGGGTACCTGCTACTCCAGCTACCGCAAGAAGGGAATACAGCGTCGTCAAATACATTGTTACGGGTGTTAGCGTCTGGGTGGAGCAAGGCTATCGCGTAATGCCGCGCGCTTCCGGCTTGCCACCCTGCCATTGCAGTGGACAAATATATGTGCGATTCAACTGAGGCTGCTGAGTCTTCGCTGAGCTACGGGCAGTATCGCAAGGGTGCTGTGCCCACCGTTCACTGGCACTCAACTGCGCCCCTTAGCACACGGTTGGGATAGTGCAGGCGGCCATTATGCAAGGCCCTTTTCCCTCATGGCCTCCAGCATAGCCTCCCCGATCTTAGCTGGATTTTCTACCACCACAACGCCTGCGTCTTGCAGGGCCGCAACCTTCCCAGCAGCAGTACCTTTACCGCCGCTGACAATTGCACCCGCATGACCCATCCTCCTGCCAGGAGGGGCACTTCCTCCCGCAATGAACGAGACCACAGGCTTTCCACAGTTGTGCTCTGCGGCATATCACAAAGGAGCGGGAACGCATGGTGTGGACTGCAGGGTGTGACACGGCGAACGAAGCTACTAGACAACAGGGGAAAAGGGATATACATCGAGCTTCAACTCAACACGGAAAACGCCGCCGAGTCAGCCACTCAGTTTCAAAAGAGTGCAAAAGCGACAGGCGACTTACTTTTCAGCCACTCGGCAGCTTCCTCCTCGGCGGATCCTCCTATTTCACCAATCATTACAATGCCTGCAGACACCCGACACACCTCCCCTCTGTTGCTATGCAGTGCAATGAATAGTATAAGGACTTTGGCGTTCGTCCGATTCCATTACAGTGGCAGTTAAATTCCTTAAATGCAAATAGGATCATGGAATACCCCCATATAGTGTAGTTCGGCACATCCAGCATTAGGAAAGAACGCGCCAACTAGGGTGTTGTGCCTGTCGAGGGGAAGGGAGCCCCAAGCCAGTCTACCCTACTCCAAGTGCCCGACTTGCCTTTTGTTTCAGGATCTGCGACGAATTTCTCCAGGCAGTCGATGAAGTTAGTGCCATTGAAGGGATCTCCGCCGATACCCACACATGTGGACTGGCCCAAGCCAACCTCCGTTGTCTGGTTAACCGCCTCATATGTAAGCGTACCACTCCGGCTAACTATTCCTGGTGCAAAATCACACGACTGACACGCACACGAGCTCACTTAGAAGTGTTGTTTCAGCATGGAATCTAGCGCAGCGGAAGTTTTCGGTCATGGGGGAAAGCAGAACAACAAGTGAAAAAGGTCGCTCGCGGCACGGCGTCAGCTTGCAGCAGAGGCTATACCGATGCATCCCTTTTGATGTATGTAGCCGGGCATAATGCCAATTTTGCATTCGCCTGGTTTGATTATGCCTGGGCAGTTGGGTCCGATGAGGCGCGTGGTGCTCTGCTGGCTAAGCCGTTTCTTGACCATGGCCATGTCGTGCTGGGGAATGCCCTCAGTGATACAAACTGCCAAATCCAAGCCAGCCTCGACGCAATCAAGAATCGCAGAAGCGGCGAATGGGGGGGGCACGAAGATCACAGAAGCATGGCAGCCCGTTGCCTCCTTTGCCTGCAGCGGGGCATTCAAACGGGACGCAAATAATGGGAATTGGAGGGTAAACAACCCCCCGGATGCTTAACAGTACTACGCTCCTCGCTGAGTGATAGTACATATTACGACTAAGGATCAATAGGAATGTCATTTCACGTTGCTTGTGTATCGGGAGCAGCACCTCTTTCACAGACTTGAACACTGGCAACTTGAAGTTTCCATCAGAGCTGCTCCAGGTGGTTCCTCCTTTGGTCGGATTGACACCGCCAACGAGTTGCGTGCCATATAACAGCGCCTGCTCACTGTGGAAGCTGCCCTGCAGAATATGAGAAGGGCAGCGCAGAAAGAAACCCTCCTTCTAGAACGCTTCACTAGCCCTCAAAGTACTGAAATATACCCACAGATCACCGCATCGAACCAAGGCGTTGCATCATGCAAACTCTGTATATATTACTCACCTGGTGGCCGGTTAGACCCTGGCAGATAACCTTGGTATTGCGGTCCACGAAAACCCTTGCTGTAGAGGAAAAACCCTGAAGCCGCAGACGCATGGAGGGGGATTTGGCATCTTTGTGCAGAATACAGGAGAAGCATGCTTAGATGCATAATTAAGGACGAAAATTTCATGGTTATTTGTGGCTCAATGAGCAAGGCGCGCCTGGTTTAGGCCTCAGTCTGAGCCTCTCCCCAGAGCCTGCTGCATGCGTACACGATAGTGGACCCCAACACCTTTAGGAGCGTCAGGAACGGCCAAGTATAGCAATATATATAAGCAGTTAGTGACACACACAGCAGCATTCGCACCCGCAGAGTCCGGAAGGAAGAAAGGAGTCTCTTGGCGGCAAGCGCCATTTTGTTCTGAGAGCAGCTGCGACTAAGCACTCTGGGGGATTGTGTTGCCGCGACAATGCTGCATCTGAAGCATGTGAACTCCAATAGAACAGTACGTAAATGCCAAATCCGGACAGGAGTTGGCAGGGGACAGTCCACGGGGGCCCTTAAAGCCCCATGAGCCCCCATGCTCCCGAGAAACGACGGGCGCCTACGAACGATTCCGTAACCAAGTAGATTGGTGAAACGCACTTTAGATAATGAAAACGCCAAGAATCAGTGATAAGGGCCATGTATATAACCTTCATATTCGTCCATATTCCAATCGTCGTTGGCCATGGTACACCCACATCAAAAGTGCCAGCTGTCTAATGGGGTGCATTTCGGTCCATTCTGCTTGTTCACGGTCATCTTACAACCACGTATCGTCTACAAGTCGCTAATCTGATAGTCGGTGGACATGAGTACTGTGGGGAGCAGCTATTCCACGTTCGTCCAAATTCGGTGCTTTTCTTCAATGAGTAAACTGCTTGATATAGACTGCTGCGAAAAACGCTCTCATAACTCGTTATCTTTCCGATTATTTGAAACTCACAGTTTTTGCATCGATGTTACTATGAGTGGTGGAGGGTTCCTTTTTTTGCAACCCTAGACACACGCCGCAGGCGAGTGCGTAAGCAGGCAGCGCTGACCGGCTCAGAGTTCCAGCTTACGATCTGTTTCACACGGATTCACTTCATGGCTACCCGCCGGGACTTTAGAACTACGCCAAAACAGTCCTTTGATCCAAGGCTCTCGAATGCCCACCTTTGGGCCAGTAACCGAGGGGTTTTGCGTAGTTGCCTTCAAGGTGCTCTGTAGCAGGCCATCGTACAATTGAATTTTGCCCTTTTTTTATATTCAGCTCAGAATTAGTAAGGGATTGACCAGTCGGTTAGTGCGCTCGTATCCTATTAGGTGCAGAGTACCGTAATCGCTCCCTCCCATATCGAACAGTTGGATGTGTGCGAGCGAGATGCTTCGTGCAGTGCAGCTACGCACACCCGAGCTGGGCGTTGGCAGAAAGTGTGTGAGCTCTTTTGGAGAGCATCCAGTAACGCACATCTTAGGGTTAAGTGGCTCCTTGCGGAGACGCTAGACGGAGCGTTTCATGCAATCCCAGGGGAATACGCCCATCCCTCGAGCCCAGAATCAGATTCTCTTCCCCGACCAAATTTCAACTCGTACGGAGCCAGAAACGATCTCTTCTTACACTTAGCCCAATGGACACTCTAGGGCTACCACATGATAAGCTAGAAAGGCATTCCTCGCATACATCTTGGGCGCGACTCTACACTTACTAATGAGTCTTTGTACTTACTCCTGCTTGTAGCGGTCATCCTAAAAGCATTGGTTTTTTGATCTTAATAACAATCAAACCTGTGTGAGTGTCAAAGGAAGCCATGTCCCGAAAGCAAACAGATGGTAAAACTATTCAAAACAGTTCCTCAATATCATAACGTCTTCTAACGGTTGCTTTAAAAATAATTTTTAAAGCTACGGAAAAGCTGAATTTGCAAAATTGCGGTCTTGTCGATCGGCCTTGTTCCCTATTCCATCACCTGAATGCTCTCTTGGGTAGAAGCGAGCTTCTATTTGTGCCCTCACTACCAGAGAATGCAAAGGCTTGCATGACGAACAAATTTTACGCTTTTAGATGAAGATTCATGCCCGGTTCCACTAAGCCAA
This sequence comes from Cyclospora cayetanensis, assembly GCF_002999335.1. Classification (NCBI taxonomy): domain Eukaryota; phylum Apicomplexa; class Conoidasida; order Eucoccidiorida; family Eimeriidae; genus Cyclospora; species Cyclospora cayetanensis. The sequence continues at coordinate 41,473 of NW_020312146.1, read as the reverse complement.
TCTTCCAACTGCCTACACTCGATAGCTTTTTCCGCCTGTGAGTGCTCTGTCCTGAACGCACTTATACACGACCCTGCGTTAGGTTGAAAGCCTACCCATTCTTTATCACCTTAAGAAAATCTTTTCCAGTGATGCTCAAATTGTCTATAAAGCCATATGAAAAGCGTGAGGCACCGGAACATCCCTCAAACGACTCTAAAAGAACACGTGGCAAACGGTCTGGGGTATAGAGATAGCACGGTTTGTTTCCTCGGTGACTGCAGTACTTCCAATGCAGCTCTCATTGCATGTCAGCCTTCGGTTGAGACGTTGATGCTCGTAGAGACCTAATTGAAGACTTTAATGACAGGAACTGTTCACCAAACATGTAGTGAACCAGGAGACTAAATGCATAGTCGCTTGTTCTATGTTACATAGAGTATTCTCTCGTGACATTTCGCATAAAAACAGCGTCGTCTGACGAGATAATTCTGTTGATTTACCTGTAGCATTGCACAGCTGCAATCTTTTTGCGACTACGTCCTAGTTTCATGCGTTATTGACCGATGCAGGGAGACAGTCCCGCTGCGAGAACTAACGAAATGCTGTTTCCTTCGATGAATCCGCCGCAACCTCTGCTGTTGTGTCTGACACACCAAATCCTCCTGGCATTGTTGCTGCTAGCCGTGCGTCTATATTCGTGCCACTGCTAGCTCTGTGACTGATATATGTGCCATCCCACCCTCCACAAGCTTCCTGTGGTTATGCAAGTTGGGCTAACTGTTACTTTTGCTGATACCGTTGTTACTTCTTTCAGTACTGCTATTTGTGCTGCTACGACTCTTTCTTTCTCTAGTTTTGCCGCCCTTGTAGCTGCAGTCGCAATGCTTCGAGTTTTGGTATATGCCCCAGTACAAGTATTGCGTTCCTTCTGTCACGCACCAGGATGAAGATAGAAACGTTCTTCTCCATTTTAATCTCTGAATCCGCGCCATGAGGTGAAGATTCGGCGCAGATAGATGCAAGGCTTTCTCCCCCAAAGACTTTTTGTCTCGGCATGTGTTTTCTGACCTGTTCCTCAGGCTATGCTGTGCAGTCGTTGCCTCCATTGATGCACTCCATCCAATGTGACAGCTGTCTTCTGTGAGAAACTCGCTCTCTCATGTTTGCATACGAAGCCAGTGCCACTGCTGTGGCCGTTCGCGTATTGCTATGGCACCTAAAGCTTACCTGTAATTTGGCTTAAAAGCGCCCAGTTCTGGTGTTTCTTTAGATGGCGAATTTAGCTGCGCACTGCTCGACTTGGTACAGCCTAAAACAGCCTTTAATTTCATACTTTCTCGCTCTTTTATTCATTCTGTACTTTGGGTCCGCCAACCTCATTGCTTCTCTCAGGTTTGGGTCTCAAACCATCTGCCCCTTCTGCAGAATCATATCTGATATCGTAAGGCCATCCACAATCTGAAAACCATCCAGCATCCTTATTGAAAGGTCCTGTTTCCCAGCAGATAGATTATTGCCCCACTCACCCCGCAATAACATGGTGTTAGGCAAAAGGGAAAGAGGGGTAGCCGTTACAGAGCGAGCCGCAGTGGCGCGGTCTGAACGGCCACGTACCACATCAAAATAGCCCACATGTAAACCGAATGTAGACACTTAGTAAAGCTAAGCCATACCTCAAAATGGATACCCGACAAATGCATCCAGATAAAAAGTGAACCACGATGACTGTCAAAGTGTATCACGCCATTTGTGTTGGCATCGAACACATCCGCTACGGTTCATTCTCAACGCCGCACAGCCACTCACGTAAAAATTCCCGCTGGCTTTCCAGCAAGATTCAAGACCTAAATGTGCATTCTCACTTAACGGGCTACCGCCCCCTCTTTGCCCTCGAAACCACAGGACTCACAATGGACGACGGAACGCATCCATGAGCCTAGTTGTTTTCTACAAGCAGATGCCCCATAGTCCAGTAAAGGTGCATATACACACCCATAATTGAAAACGCTAACAAATAATGACCATCTATACCGTGTCCGGAGCACCAAATCGAACCGTCAGCCGGGCACCATACATTCAAGTAGCCACCATTACTAATCTCCCGCTAAGCCGAATGCGCTAAAGCCTATGCCGGAATGAGCTAATATACTCAAACTAGAGTCTTTCTGCATAAGCGGTTGCTGGCGTGGCTCGAAAGGCAGTGGGAGCTCTAAACTTAACCCTGAGGCCTGCTAATCCCTTCGAAGAGCATTCCATAAACTGATGTGAGCACTTTGGTTGCTCCTTTCTGTTGTGAAACTCGTGAAGGGAAACCTTAATACAAAAATGAAATTAGCCACCCTGATGGAGTCCCCTTTGACAAGAAACACCCAAAACGCGAGGCACTCCAAATTGCACGCCACAATGGAACAACAGCTCATCGCAAGTAAGAATCTTTTACCAATTGGACTCATAACTGCCGCTTCGCGGATACAGCCGGATGTAGATGCACACAAAAGGGGAGACTGACGGAACATTCCAAAACGTAGTGGAGATTCCCCATAGAGCAGGTCAATTCATCCAACCGTAGGAAGCCGTATTGCAAAAGCATTGAATGCACAGCTACAAAGCCATTGATAGCGACAGCTATATAGGCAGTGTCAAAAACAGCATTTGAGTCGACGGCAGAGACGATTGCGGCTGGTTGCGCCCAAGGTGCGCTGCGGGGAGTCCCGAAATGCTATCTTGCTGCCCCTATAGGGCGCAACGCGCACTAACCAGCATGGGGCACCTGAAGCTCCGAGAGCAGAGCGTAGTAATGCACATATTGGCTCACTAAGCCAGAGGTGGAAAGCAACCCTTGACCACCTAGCTTGATGCTGCTGCAGCCCAGGTTGGGAAGAGCAGCAGCAGCACGGCCTTCACGAGAGCCACTGCATCATCTGCTGCTCTTACTACTCCACTGAAGATCAGCCTAGCAACAGTGCATCCCTAATTGCACTAAAAGCATTGAGAGACATGCGATGCTTGGCTTCTTCTGCCGGCAACCACGCCCAGTCGCATACTGGGCTGTTGGCGGGGGGACACACCTGGGGCTGCCCGAATACGTGATAAGCTCGATAGAAGAACACCTACGGAGAGAGATACGCACGTGCAACTCAGCAGTACAAGGACAAACGAAATGACTCAAGAGGAACGGAGTTGGGGGAGAGCAGTGACACATCTATGCAAGCGGCTAACGAAGTTTGGGACAGACTAAGGCATGAGACACCCCAGCAACCGCAACCACGATCAGGTACAGCATGCGATCAAAACACAGAAAAGGAAGTAGGTACACACATACACACACGTACACACACATGCACACACAAATAAGTCACATGCGAATGCAGACACAAAGACACATGTACACACATATACACACGCAGGCAGGGAGGCAGAGTGCCATGGACAGGTACAGAGAAAGCAGTCCAGCGGGTAAGAAAGGAGGAGGAGTGGCAGAAAGACGATTAAAATTAACTTGACGCCACACCTGACGGCCTTGCACGGTTTCTCTTGGTTTGTTTCTGATGTGCTGCACTGCAGCCGGGGCAAAGCCGACCATGAAAGGCGCTTCACGCAAGCCCAGCTGTTGCATGCATAGCCGCGCCAGAGTCTGCAGCATAACCGCCAGCAACAGCAGCTTGTGCAATTATACAGTCATGTGAAGCGAGCACTGTTACTGAAATTAGGCGACAGAGAGGCGGTGCGGAGGCACAGCGCAACACAAGCAGAAGTACACAGAAAAGTCGGTGATGAGAGCAACGAACAGAGTCTCAGCAGACCCCTAGAGTGATGGCCTCTGTGAGTGCCATGCCTCTGAGAGCTGACAACTGGCACCTTGTATTTTCGGCACGATGTGCAATCAAGCTTAGTTCCTTGATAAGGTTTCGACTGCAGGTAGGGTATTAGGGACTAGTAGACGTTTGGCATCGCATCGCTCCGGGTTGGGTACAGAAAAATTAATAGCCTCAACAACTGACCTGTCTCATTGTTTGGCCATGTCTTCTGTCTTCTACCGGCAACTGCCAGCCGTTGGCATAGCGCACCAGGAGCAGCAGCACCCTCTCTGGGCTTCGGGAGAGGGACTGCTCCTCTCGCTCTCCTGTTGTTGATGCGGCACTCCCAGAGTCAGCCTGCACACCATATGCACGATCTATGGCAGGTGTTGTTGCCACAAGTAAAAGCCCAATCCCAACGTGACCTTTCCATGGGCCTCTAGGACTGCTGCTAGGGCGCAATACAGTGGCTGCTTACGGCTTGCTCTTGCTGATGCTGCTTCTGCCTCTTTGTTTTGTGCCTTTGCAACGTTAGCCCCTGCTGCTGTAGCAGCATGTCCAGCTCGGACACCTGCGCATCACCTGTTTTCTCCTGCTGTTTCTCCCGCTGCTGTTGCTGCTGCTGCGTTTCTAAGAAATGCCCAGGCAGCTGCATGTACGTTATCTCGTCGCTCAGAACCGTGGTGTTGCCTGTTGAACGCTCCCATTCTTCTTTGTAGAGCCGAAACTGCCGCTCATGTTCAGGTTCCTTGTAGGTCAGAGGAAGTCGCTGCAACATCAGGGAGGCCTGCACTTTGAGCCCGCGATGTACCGACACTTCATATTCAGGGGGAGGGTCATTCAGCAGCAGCGTACCCGCACGCAACACACCGGCCTGGGATGCTGCCTTTGCTGAGGCTGCCACTGCCTTTCCCCCCACAGATGCGGAGAAGTGCTGCCGCTGTGAAGAAAAGGTGGCTGGTGTTGCTGCCCAAGATACGGTTCCAGCAGTTGCCGGCGTGTCTGCCACTGCATCTGGAGTAGCATTACCCGCTATGCGCAGTGCGGTAAAGTAACAACGAATACAGCCAAGGGCACGGGAGGGGTGCAGTTGTGGCGGCACTGTCGCCATCGCCGCTTGCACCGCAGATGCTGCTGCGGATGGAGCCGTTGCCTGGGTATACGATTCTTTGGACTCTGCCAGTACGTTTTCCTGCACAGATCATGAGAGAAAAGCCTTTGCGGTTAGGTATTTTAGAGATTAAAAAACTAGCGCCGCTGTCCGAGGCGGCAAAGTTCGGAGTCCACACGGGCTGCCCCAGAATGGCACACTGCTTAGATGGACTGTGAGAAATTCGGGTCCTAAGTAAACTGCCGCTAAAGTCTCTGCGTTTGCTTTAAGAAGGACACGCCGCAGCAGCCACCCCGACGCCAGGAAGGCTCCCTCAAGCAAGCCCTATTCAGTACAGAGCGGTAGGTTCGCAGTTGCGGCCGTCCCTGCAGTGGCAAGCAGACCTTCCAATAGCCTAGTCTGCTAAGCATTGCTTTTCCTCCATTGCATTGATCTCTTTCTCAAGCATGAAAAATGGCTTCGAAGGATGCGCGCTCCGTTATCGACCCCTCCAAGTTTCTTAACAAGAAGGTCCGAGTTAAGTTCTCGGGAGGTCGAGAGGGTAAGGTGTACTCCAGCGTTTTCCACCACATCTACAGCCCACTTATCGCAGTGTAATGACTGGCCGCCCATGCTCATGAGGGCAGCCCATGGGAGGGGCCTCTCCTGGCACAGTTTACCGTGCTCTCGACACCGAACTTTACGGGTATCTGCCTGGTAGTTCCCCAAGTTGAGCTGTTGCTCTGCTAAAAATCTCGCCGAGTATGAGCGAGAATGGTCGCATGACCAGTCCAAAAGAGAGGTTGCGTCCATTTGTGGTGGTTTTTGCTCGCAGTGGAAGGAACCCTTAAAGGCCACGACGCCGTATGCAATCTGGTGCTGGACGATACAGAGGAATTTCTAAGAGGTGAGACCCTCCTTGTGCACTGACTCCGCTTTCTAAACCCTCAAATCCGTCTCGCCGAGCGGCATCTTCTCTGCAACTGGCGTCTTCTCACCCGAGGGCGGCCACATCGCTATCGTGCCTTTTCCCTTATACCCCCCTTCCCCAGAGTGGAACTAGCGGTTATCCTGGTGCCCTCGCATGTCTTAATTGGGCTTCTGTTCACGCCTGTGAAAGCGGCATGGGTTTTGTGGGAGCGCCTTTACGAAGTGAGTAGGGAGAGATGCCTTTCGCACACTTTTGTGTACACAACATCAGCGGGATAGTGCTGTGCTTGTGGAGCAGACCCCGAGGACTCTAGTCGGCTTTTGGATACCACGCGGTCCTTGGGACTCATTGTGGCACGGGGCAGCGCAATCGTCCTCATCTCTCCGGTGGACGGTGTGCAGCGTATCGAAAATCCTTTCCTTGGCGTTGACGCCCAGTGAGGCGCGGTTCTTCACTTTGCATTGACTTAATTTTCTGCGACATTGATTCCGTAGAATGACTGCGTTCACGCGGTTCCCACACTGGTAGGGACTGGAGGGAAGCGTGGAGCCCTTCGCTCCCCGATAATGCGTTTGCTAGCCCCCAGGCAGATGCAATTCGGCTTTTTAAATGACATTCAGTGTTCCTCCGGGGGCATCTGAGGCTATCATAAGTACAGCCGGAAATGTAAAGCAGGTCCGGCTATCGCTGTAGCTAGAAATACGCCTACTTGATTGGCGCGTAATGCTGGCCGAATCTGCTTAGACCAACTTCCCTCCCTCCTCTGGGGGCAGCCACACTTGCCTTCAGGCCTGCCCAAAGATGTCAGTGGCATAAATTAGGGATAGGTATGTCTCTTGGCTTTCACTCCACATCCGCCGTTGCTGCTAGGGGAGGAAGGGATGACGGACGTATCGCCGGGGGGCGACATCTGGCAGCAGCTCCGTCCTGTGTTCTCTGCAATCAAGAACCCATTTGCTGTTACCCCTGCCTTTGCAAATGCCGCTAAATTTGAAAGGCACTGCAGCTGCTCTGAGGGTTGGTCTCGTCCGTTGCTGCAGGCAGTCCAGCAGCTGCCTAAAGATTAATAACGCGGGTGTGGCCCCAAAGTTGTTACTTCCCACTGCCGAGACAGGCAAGTAGGGTGTCTCTTGGGCAAACAAAAGCAGCCTGATACTGTCGGAGTGAGCAAACGGATACGTGAACACGTGTTTAGCGCCCACCCGCCGTGCTCATGTCGGGCAGTCCCGAACTACGCTTTCTTGAACGTGACCTTTTTAGCCCCCAGTACTGGTGCCCTAGGCTTCATCCCCGCAGGGGGCTTCTTGGGCCCGTCTGCAGCTGCAACTCCAGGGGTCGGTGTAAGCTTAGCAGCTCCCACCGGCTTTGCTGCTGGTGTAGTTCCACCTGCCGTTGCTGGAGCGGTACGCGTTGCTGGCGTTGGCTTACTCTGACCTGTCAGCGGGACGCCTACTCCGAAATTTGCGTTAGGGTCCTCTGGGACGTTCGAGGGCAAAGAGCTCGTACTCTTGATGAACAAGGGAGTTGCGGCGGTCGCCTGGAATGGAGTATCTGGTAGGAGAACACGAGTGACACACCAGACACCTTACGACGAATCTTGTGTGAAGATCTAGGCCAGCAAGCTCACGCACATGTACAGACGGAGGTAGCACACGCTGAAGCGCTGGTACGCAGACTTCGGAAAGAAGGCAGAATCAACTGTTTTACCTGAAGGCACCATTCCTGCAAAGTCAAGACCTTCAAGAGAGCGCCATTCTGGCGGGAACTTCAGAACCTTTTGAGCCTCCGATAAATCGTGCTCTAGCATGTCTATCACCACGTGCTGCTTCTCAACCTGCTGCTCCAACCTGCAGCAGCAATATGCATACAGACTCCCAAGCACCTGAAGTGTTACGCATGGCTCGCACCCAAGGCAGTCCCAGGCATCGTCTTGGGCTTAACAGGAGCAAAGCAACAGGGCCATAGCTTAGCACAGGCCTCATTAGTAGCCAGAATTTCGGGTCGGGCTCAGGGAATGAACAAGCGCACTTTCTACACAGCAGCAATAGGCTAATGACGTCGTCTTGGTCCTCAGCCTCGAGGTTTGAGAAACAGCTGGCGAGTTCGGAAAGACTCTGATACGTCCGCCTGAACAGCGTGAAAGCCAAATGCATGACGCGTCTTTACGCTCTTCCACACAGTAGAACATCTGCGGCCCAAAAGGTGGTTAGCGGCAACTGCTGCTTCTAGGGGCAAGGAAACAGTCTCTGGGCCACTTACTTGCGGGGTGCTGTTAAACCAGTAGTTCCCCAGCGATCCCAGGTACGTTCCTTTGGTCTCAGCATCAACTGGTTCTTCTTGGGGAACACGGGGTAAGCACTAGAGGCCTCCTTTGGCTCGCCGGACCTGAAAAAATAACACGAGCATTGGGGCCATTTAGCATTAGGGGTACTGGAGGTCGCTTTCTATGCAGCACGAGAAACTCGGTCTCGTTGCCTGAACCGGTCCTTCCCTCCAGTTCACCCTTTGGACTTGGCAGCTCTGTCTAGTCACTCTCAGCCGTAACCGCTCGTACAAGTGCATGATGACGGACGGGGCCAGATAGCCTGCATGTGCTCTTTCCCTACTCCTGAATGGCGTATCGGACCGCTGCTGTGCTTCGCTTTTCTCCTGTCTACGAGGAACAGCCCGCCCGTTCTCCATGAGTCCACATAGCGTACCTGGGAATAACTTCGTCAACATAGGGCTTTTTATCTCGGACATAGTACGGCCGGAAGCCCGAGTAGATTTCGTCTCTGGTGCCGGAGTGCTTGCGCACGGCCCGCATAGACGGCGTTTTGGGGGGAATCTGAGACTCCTCCGGAGGCCGAAAGGCCTCGCCATATCCGCCTCTAATGTTGTTAATCTGAGAAACAACCCACGCCTCTACAGGCCCCTCACCTTCACCCCACAATGCCGACGCCCTCAAGGGACAGAAACTAGCTGCAGCTAGTCCAGGAGTGGCTTCGGGAGTCGAGGCAGGCCTTTCAGACTCACGTGCCGCTCGACAGCGGACCACTTGGTCTTCCCGAGTTCTTCATCTCCTCGAGCCATCACATAACCCCTTGTTCGAACTCCTTCTAGCTGAGTCAGCCCCTTGCTGCTGCAGCGCAGTGAAGCACCCATGCAGCGTCGGTAGCTGCTGGTAGATAAGGATCTCATAATAGGCATCCCGCCTCTTGTGCATAACAAAAAGAAGACAAAAAAAGACTGCATCTTGGTCCTCACAGGAGCCACCGCCTGGGGGCCATGGATCAGTGCCCTTGGAGTGGGGGCTACCACAGGCCGTGCATGAGCGAGCAAGAAGCAGAGTACATGCTGGTTGAATGCTCCCTTCCCCGAAAGCTGGCACAAGGGTCGATCGGAGGAACTATCTAGCGACTAAACACGGCTGCATGGCGATTACACTTCTTAGCTGAAGGGACAAGAGTGGGTAATCGATAGGTATACGGAAAGGGCACACGCCTTTGCAAGGTGGAAGACTAAGACGAATCGTTGTCGTTACCAACAGGCAGTAGCCCTGGCTGCTCCAAGCACACAGCATCTCCATCTTACCCCTTGAGGAGTCTCCTGTCCTCCACTGGGTTTTCCGAAAGCACCGGAGCGATTGGTCCGCTGCTGCCAGTTGCATCTGGACTCGAACGGGAGACGCAGAGAGCAGCCCATGCACTTGCCCTCCGGCGAAACGCTTTTGAATGGGCCAAGGAGAAGTCGCAGGCAGCGCTTTACCCCATGTCATATGCGGCGAGGCCCACGAACAGATGCCAAGGGTGGTGCTTACCTTTTTTGACGGCTTTTGGGGGTTCCGGGGTTTCACTTTGTAGAGGATACCCCGGCCAGTAATTTCCCGGGAGAGTCCCCTGTTGTGTGCTAGGACCCTGGGAGCCCTCTTCATACGCATACGGTTGTCCGTACATCATGGGATGCGGTGGTCGGACAGCTTGCGGGGGATATGCAGCATATGGGGAGATCTGAGCGTCTGGGAAGTTCATCCACTGAGGATGAGTCCCCCAACACCTGGCCACGTCCATAGGCATAGGTGTGGGAACTGGCCAAGGAGGAACCGACATAAAATAGCCAGGGATGCCCCCAGGAACGCTCACACCTCCCAAAGCTCCGGCGTCAAGGCCTCTCTCCACTGGGCCCTTCATAGCGTCCCTCATTTCTGGCCTCCGATCGGCCAGGCGCCGGCCTTCAGACACAGTAAGCGTTTTTCTATGCGAGCGCATGCGACTGCAGCACAGCTTGTGGAAGGCTTGCTGCAGGCTGTGCTCGAAAAGAGGGACCTGCTAAAGCCACAGCTCAAGAATGGAAGCATCGACAAGCTTAGCTCTAGACCTACTGCGCCTCCCGGGATCTTCATGATGGAGCGGAGAAGCGGGTCCTGTCGCGTAAGCCACCCAATTTCCCCTAAAAACGAGAAAGAAATCACTCGGAAAAAAATATGCAGCGTAAAAGCGACTTCCAGCATTCCAGCCGGGGGTGGACCCCGTTTCCTGCGATTGAGCTGGGCAAGAATAACAAACCCCATTTCAGACCTACAAGCGCTGCGCCCCTCTCCTGCCTTTAGCCTCGCCATGAAATTGAAATACACGTTCGTGGAGGCCTAAGCCACTACTGTAGAGCACTCGCACAGCAACCACTCCCTATGAGCTCCCTATTTTCAGGGTCGTTGCCTCTGCCACGTACTGCTTGTCGAACACTGGAATGGAGTTTCCTAGGAGATCATGAGCCAGTTCGCTCTTCGGTGCCAAGTCTCCGACTCCACGCAAACGCCCCAACTCGTCGACACTCTCCAGGCTCTAAGGAAAGCAAGGACGCAGCAGCATGCATACATGCGTTGTCCATTCCCGTCCGTCTTTTGCCCTCCCTTTTGACCACCCCCTCGGCTGCGTAAGCCAGCCCGTCGCTGCTTGCCTAAAAACCAGCTCTTCTCACTGTGCCGCGAAGATTGCAGCAAAACGCATATGTATATAGATACATATATGCTGGCCGCTCACCTGCTTAGGTGCTGCCGGCTTGGAGGCCTCAGGGCCTACCCCAGGGGCCTGACCGGCACTGGCAACTGAAGCCTTCTTAACGGGTGGTGCAGGGGACGCTGACTTGTCAGCTCCTGGAGGCGCAGAAGGGGCACCAGCAGGACCCGAAGCCTCCTGTTTCGGAGGACTAGCGGGCTTCCCAGCACCTGCAGCGGGCTTCAGGGAGGCTCCTGGCACCGGCAGTGGGGTGGGGCCAGATGATTCCTTCGCAGCAGCTGCAGGTTTGGGTGCGCCTGGCAACCCCTTCACGGCTATGGGGCTTCCAGCGTCGGGCACAATCTTCGATGTCGGCGCTTTGGATTCTCCAGGGGGCCCCTTGGCCGCTGAGGCAGGCAGTTTGGGGGGTTGGGAGGTAGCCGGCGGCTTAGGCGCGCCGTTTCCCGGAAGAGACGGCTTTTTTGCATCTTCTGGAGACTTGGAAAGCGGAGATTTGGACTCACTTAAAGGCGTTTTCGGCAGTAGGGGAGACTTGGGTGGACTCCCTAGGGGTTTGGTGCCTGCTGGGACCCCAGGGGCCTTGGGCAGTTCTTTCTGCGCAGCTTTCAGAGCCGGTTGTGGAACATCCGGCTTGGAGATTGTAGGCTTGGCAGAAGCCATAGCTGAGGCAGCCACACTGGAAGCGGCAGACTTTACAACAGCACCTGGAAGGGGCTTGAGTGCAGCAGGGGTTAAGGGTTTATTCGGGGTTTTTCACCAGGTGGGGCAGGTTTGGGGGCACCTCCAGGAAGAGGGGCCGCTGGTGGCTTCGTCAGTGCGGCTTTACCAGGAGGAGGACCGTTGCCCTGAAGCACGATCTTGGCCCCTGGAATGCCTCCTCCAGGGGGCCCCCCCGGGGGTGGAGGCCCCTTGCCGACGATAACGACTGCCTTAGAGACAGGTGGTTTAGGCACGGGCAATTTCTTCTCCATTTGGGTGACCCTGAGGAGCTTAGGATCTGCAGGGTGTCACGGGTTCGTGGATACTCTTACGCTAAGTAGAAGGCCGCTAATGCTTTACCAGTTCGCTTCATTCGCCTGCTGTACATACGTTCCGCCTGCTCGTTGAGACCAGACCTGACAGGGGCGCATGAAAACGAGGGCCCCGAAAGGGCTCAATAGGTCAGCTACGCCACTCTAGAGAGGGTAAAAGGCTCCTCGCAGAGAAGCCCCCTGAAGGGCTCGAAGTACCGTACTGTAGGCCACCAAGCGGTCCAGAGAGAAAACCCACCTGCCGGAGTGCGAGTATCGCTGCTGTGCACTGTTTGTTGATGCTTTATGGGCAAATATTAGCTACTCAAGCTCTCGTTGGTGCCGCTATATAAGCCCTATGTGGTGGGAAAAACTGCGGGAGGCATGTGAAACTGGGGGTATCCCGGGGCCGTCCTACACACCACTGCGGTCCGAGGCCAGCAAGTCGGGGAGGGCGACCAAGCATCATAATAAAAAGGGAGAAGGGAGAGAATATAGCCATGTAAGAACTCAAATACCCTCAATAAGGCTACTCAAAGCCTAGACGAGTGGACGGGGGGGGACACACTAAGGACTTCTAGGCTCAAAAGGCAGCCCCATGGGGATGTCAAGACCAGACCGTCGGCCGCGGCTCTCACCCCAATTCTCTTTTTCGTGCTGCTCCTGCTGCTGAAGTACGAAGTGTCTGATTGCGCAGAAAAGACACTATGATTCCATTATTACCAAATAAGTCTGCCGCGGCTGGGCTTTTTTCACGCGCTTGGTGTTGGTGCCCGCGGATGGTGGTATGGCGTTTTACGATGACTTCGGTCCTGCAAAGCAGTGCACGCAGGGCCGAACCGGCTTATGACATCACTCTGCTGCCTGTTGCTGGCGAAGCCGATAAAGAGTGGCACAAAGCAAGATAAATTAGGTGCTTTCTTGAAGTACTGCGCAATGGATTGCGAAGCGACGCAGTAGAAGGGTGCAGAGGCATGTTATACGGGGTTCTTTTCGATTCCAAAGCACGAACCACTTGCGACAGCTTTTTTAAAAGAATCTTGCTAAAATACTGTGTAGATCCTAGTGTAACCGCGGTAAATGCGAGGGAAGCAACTGCCGCTTTTTTTTGCAGATAGGGACACGTTGGCTCTCGAGCACCATGGATCAGAAGCTTGTGAGCAGCCCTGAGACGGTGGAAAAGGCTAGTTCTCCTTCTGTGCTAGTTTTGGCCTTATGTGGGCATCGTTCGATGTGTCTAATCCTTTCACACTGAAAGGGGGACTCCTGGAAGTGCAATCGACGCAGCATATACGCTTGCATGCGAGAAGGCAGCGCGCAGTGTTAACTCTCCGCATCATCCTCTTAAGAGAGTAGCTATACTATTGTCTTATGCAGGCTTATCTTCAGCCGCCTCTAAAATAGCCTGCGCCCTTAGGTCTGATGTGGAGGGTCACTGCTGTCCGTATTTGAGGTGCCTCGTCAGATCTGCATGGTGACAGCAAACCTTCCGAGAGCTTGAGTATTATGCTAGGTAATCTCGTCTGATGTGACGAGTGCTAGAGCACTCGAGGCACAACAACATCTACTCTGCTTCCCTGAAGGGACAGAAAATCACCGGACATAGAAGTGTATAGGCCTTCAAGGAAACATGCGACGGTGAAACGGCAGAATGCAAAACAGATGCACCGAGGAATCTTAGGTCCCCTCAGTGCTCCTTTATCATACCTAGCAAAAAGATCAAAGCATTTTTGTGCGTTGCCTCTCCATCATGTGAGGGGTATCTATAAAAAAGGCAGCTAGAAAGTCGTCTCAACCAAACCTATTCGAACAACTTGCCCCGATAGCGATGTCTACACGCTTCGAAGAAACAGTGCGTCAGTGCTGAGAGCCGGAGGGGCCCTTACTTGGGTATGCCCCTGAGCGTAGCTATTTTACAGAAATACCTGAGTGCAAAGAGGAGGGAGGGTCGACGTCCGACAGAGTCCTCCCTACTCCAGCAGCTACCTCTGTAGGGCAATACCTGTAAAAGGGACGGCAAGTCATCTACTACTTCACGGGCATGCACGACCCACGACCCGTCTAAGAGTATATATATATATATATATATATATATATATATATATATATATATATATATATATATATATATATGCGCATGCATGTGATATTTTAGAGAACGCGAGTTCAGCAAAAATTCAATGGCAAGCCATGTTGTAGGCCCTAGTCTCCTACGTATTGCCTCTTGGCAGACTTGTCGATATCACCCTGGACTACGAGATGAGATTCCCAATGGGAGGTTTTACAACACCCAAGCGACTTGCCAAAGGGCATTCGTGCTAGTGCCTCTCTGAAGCGCCTCAGTGGCAGTGGCAATGACCAACTGGCGACTGACTGCAGTTTTAAAGTCGAGAGGGACAACTGGAAGCTAGATACCTCACTCAGAACAGCTACTCCCGGAACATGCATGCATTCCTGTGCATCCTAATGTAAAGAGGGGAACATGCTGGATGAAGCCAGCCACATACTACGGGGAAATTTCAGATCCCTCACGATTCCGAAGCTTGGCCCCTCTAGGTCTTAGTGGCGCCTCTCTAGGTACTGCTGACTCCACCACAAAATTGTGTGATTAGGAAAACAAAAGAAAGCTACAATGGCACCATGAAAACTTATTTGATATGGAATTCTGTGGTTTCTGCAATTTCGCTGGGGCTACCTTGCTGGGCTTGTGAGAGGTCAGCCGATATCTTCCACCGTGTAGCAAATGTGCATTTACAGTAATTATTTGGTTGTAGAGAGAAGGGACAATACACTCCTTCACGCCGTAGTTTTGGCCATGCTGCGTATACGCCCCGGAACCCCTTCAGGCAGCAAGCACCCCCTCACTCACCTCGCCACACACCGCCCCCCCCTTGAGTGGTGGTGTGCGCACAATTCTGATGAAGGACTCGAAGGTCAGAAGGCGTTAAAGGTCAGCGAAGCACCTTTTCTAGGCAATGAGCTGCAAGCTGGAAGCTGGCGGCAGCCATATCTCCGCGTAGCGCCTCCGCAATGCAGTGAGGAGCGCGTGCGAGCCGCAAGAGCAGAGGAGGGCTTAACTCTCACTGCATAGAGGGGAACGAAGGGGCTCCCAACCCCATAGCAGCTCCCGCCGATGGGGGGACGCCTGCAAGACGCATGCATGCATCCAGCAGCACGGTCCAGCATAGCCGTGAGTCCAGCTTTCCGTCCCCCGCATCCTCCCGATGCCCCCCAGCAGTACACACAACTCGATCCCCCCTCCCCGCAAGGAGGATCAGGCAGCTTACTGAACGGCTGGTGCGAAGACGTGCAACTATTCGTTGGCGGCATGAGGGCGAGACCCCCCATTCCTGGTAGCACTGTCATCGGCTGCACGCTGTAGTCTGGAACATAGTCATTGGGAGCGCTCTGCTGCAGCTGCTGCTGCTGCTGCTGTTGCTTGTCGAGCTGATCGAGGCGCGTGGTAACGTCTCTTACCACCTGCAGCACCAGCAGAGGCACAGGGGAGCCCATGCACACACATAACACCCACCCAGAACGACTACATCTGCACTATTCCCTCCTCCGAAAAAGAACTCGTGTGGCACTAAGGGCATCCCAACGCCAAATAGGCCACTGCAGCGCTCCGTCTGACGCATCCCCTGGACACACGCCTATCTGTCTGCGCAGACGCACATATAATAAACACGGAAAAGAATACGTATCACTCCTGTCGGACTGCACCCCTTTCGAACGCTTACGTGTATGAGGTATGGCATAATGAAATCCATCACTTTGTGCCTCCACGCCAGCTCTAGAGCGACGTCCGGCTTCACAAGGTAGCAACAACTGTGCAGGCAGGCAGCGAACGCCTCGGGATCTTTCAACTCCGCCAAGAAATATCTTATTGACGTAATACCAGCCAGACGCAGAGATATTCATATATACACACACACACGCACAGACACAACAAAGCCGATTTCCAAAGGCAGCATGAGCCTGCCTCCCCTTTTTCGCCCTGCGCTGCAGTGCACCCTCCTTGAAATGCGGCAAGCCACGTATTCGCAGCGATCCCCCTGCAGCGATCCTGGTGGCAAGAAGAGGCAAAACGCGAAGGCATAGCGCACGAGAAGCCCGAACTGGGGGGAGGAGAGGACTATGAGGGAGCGAGCCGCACTTGAGGAGGTCTTCAACGAGCTGAGCACTGCCCGACTCTTTGGCACTGTCGATGCAGTCTTGCAGCTGTGCATCTTTCTTGGAGAGTTCAATCGCTAGGGAGTATTTCTTGTTCCTCTGGTATAAGAGGGCTGCAATCCTGAGACGCAGAAGAACGGCCCCGAAGGCAGCAGCTAAGACGGACAGTGCAACATTCCAGCAACCCCGCAGCTGAGAGTACAGACCCCCAGTTCCCCAAGAAACGAGGAAGACGTCGCATTTTGCGTCTCACGAAACAGTGTGCATGCATGGTGTTTAGAAGCACACACAATGAACAGCACTCCCAGCGCTGCGTAAGCATGCCTGCCAATCTTCCCGTGGATTCATGCACAAACGCGTCTGCGTGCTGCTTGTAAGGGGATCGAGGGGCTGAGTAAGGGGGATGCCAGCGTTCTTCGGCAGTTTCTCTCTCAGTCTGCCTGCCTGCCTCTCGCTCCCCACGCCTTAAGGCCTGTGGATTCTAATAAGCTCGAAGTGCTGTGGCAGCGAACCTGCGCATTCCAAGTTCGCGATGAGACTCGAGCTGCTTCGCAAAACTCAACTGATCGAAGTTGTCGCATTCTGCAATGAGCTCTCGGATGCGCTCCTCGTCCTCGGCGGCAACTAGGAGCTCCAGCATGGCTTCATTTACGGCTGCCACATTGAGCGGCAGCTGCTCTTGCAGATACTTCTCAATAAGCGGCAGATGGCCGGCTTTGCGGAGCTGCTGTACAACGCGCGAGTGATCAACCTTTCTGTCCACTCCCTTCAGCAGCGCACACAGCTGCAACGGATGCTCCTCCAGGTAAAACGCAATCGCGCGATACAGCAACTCCATGTTGGACACCTTTTGAATGACCTGCGAACCGACAGACAAGGCCCCAAAAGATTCGTAGGAAATCCATGCATGCATGCACATGCACCACATGCATATGCATATGCATGCAGATACGGACCGCGCCTGCTGCTGCCCGGAGTCCTAATACACATTTTCTTGGCTACGGAAACGTCACATAGACTTCCAAGCGGCTCCCGCATAGGCGGCATTTTGGATGGAGGACCGCTTGAACTCTAAGAGACGAATTGGCGCAGCTCCTATGCGTCTGAAGCGTGGCGAGCGAGTCGTCTCTCCAGCGGCGAAACACACGCGGGAAAGACATGGGGGGACGGGGGGGAGGGAGAAAGGCACCGGACCTGAATAAACTGCTCATGTTGCCACGCGGTGGGATGAAGGAGCATGCAGTTCGCAGCCTGCTCGTACTCGTCGTAGATGGTGTGCAGATACACGGCTTCTTTCCAGAGGCAGCACTTCTCGCAAGTCCGAATGAGCCGCGGGATGTTCATTCTGCCCTTGTGCTGGCGGCAGTGCTCCATCAGCTTCGCACTGTCAAACGTCGCATACAAGACCCCTAACTCAGTGAACAGGCCGACATGTGTTTGTTCTCCCTGAGCTCCTGTTTCCTGCGAACCAGCGAGCAACATCAGCGCGAAGGGAGACACACGTCGCAATCTTTTCAGGCACGCACAAAAAAGTCGATGGTGGCAGCAGGAAGCCTCATCTCGTCAGAGACTCTGAATCTGCACCTGCCTCTGCTCTGAAAACGCTCAATCAATGCAGCCGCACCAGAAGATCCATGAGCTCTCTGTGGAGGCCCCTCTTCTCGTATTCTTCCACCAAAGCGTCTAGAAGATCAGGGTGAGCAACAAGTTGCAAGCCCGTCGTGTGTGCGCATTTCAAGTCTCCCTCATCGAGCGCTCCACAAGTCACTTCCTTCCACGTCTTTGGATTCTTCGCCTTCCGGGCCGCATCCACAGCCGCCCCAAAGTCTTTCATTTGCACGAAGCAGCTCGCCAATTTGCTGTAATTCGGCAGACTCTGGTAAAGAGTCTTCGCAGCCTGAGAGTACCAGACGGGATAAGAGCACCAACACTGGGCGTGGCATGCACCAGAGGAAAGGCGACGTTGCATTTTAGAGCAGGAAGAGCAGCAGCAGCATCGGCAGCCGGCCAGACGTGACGCAATGCAACGCAACTGAGGAGGCAGACTTTGAGCTTGAACATGAATATATATTTTTAAGAAGCGTCTTGAAGATGCATCTAGAACCCCTCTTTCAAGCGAGTTCTTCTTCAGCCTAAGACTTTCCTCCCTTCCATCCCCGCCCCCCAGCTTCTCCCCTCCGTTAAACGAACAGCAAGGCGGGCAGCCTCGATCTGCTCCGGCTTTCGGCATTTTTTAAAGGCCACTTCACACACACACACATCTCAGTTTCCCTCCCCTCATAAAAAAGCCTACCTGGTAGTGCCCCTGCTCGAAAAGTCTGTCGCCAATAGCCTGAACGTTTGCCGTGTTCGGACCATTGAGAAAAGTCTCCATGTCCTCTAGCCTTTCCGTCATTGCGTAAGCGTACAGGAGCTCTGAGTCAAGAGTTTGATCCTTGAAAGCAATGCTCTTGCGAGCCATCAGGAGGTACTCGGCAAGTGCCTCGAAGGCGCGTTGCTCTGTCGCTTTCTCAACTACTTCTCTGAACACCTCCCCATCGTTAGCCTTAATCAGGGAGTCCACAGCCTCCACTACTCGCCCCTGCTGCAGCTGAGCCCTTCCCAGTTTACGCCATACTTCCGCATTGCCGCAGCGCTGAGCGAACTCCTGAGCTCTCTCGAGTTCTTGTTCCCCGCCAGCGGCAGCTGCTGCCAGCAGCGTGTCTGCAGCCTCGGACAGGAGTCCAAACTTTCTGTAGATCGTGAGCGCCTCCTCCCGCAAGCCGTTCTCGAGAGCTACTTGCGCGATTGCGGCTCCATCAAAATTCTGCAGACGGTTCACGTAGCCCATAACGCGAGAGGGATCCGCCTTTATGGCCGTGAGGATAAGGAGGTTCTGCAAGTTCTGATTCGAGCTGAAATCACTGTTGTGCAGCACAATTTTCTCCAACAACTCCGTGAGCTCCTGCGGCAGCTGCGCGCCAATGAAGGCATTCACTGCCGCAGACACCTCATCAGCGGAAGAGGACTCGGGCAGCGCAGATGACACCACTTGGTCGATAACAGAACGGCGATGTGCATTCTCAGGACGCAACACATACGCCCACAACTCAGCACACTGACGTTCCACGAGATAGCTGCGCGCAAAAGCCCTCATGCAGGACCCCGCTGCTTTCGAGCCGCTCAAGAGCAGCAACAAACAGCAAGCAGCAGCGAGAAACGGCAGCAGAGAGCAGATAGCAGTAAGCAAATAACAGCACACAGCAGTTGAGAGTAGCAGGGAGAAACAGCACCAGAGAGCAGCAAGCAAACAGCAGTTGAAAGACACAGCAAGCAAACAGCAGTTGAAACAAACAGCAAGCAAACAGCAGCACCACACCAGACGAAATTCAACTTTTTTTCGATGAAAAATCACTTTTTTCTTGCCAACACGCATACATATATATAGGGTAAATCCCATCAAAGCCATGGACGCACCGGGCTTGTAGCCTAAAAAGACCATTCTTATTCGTCAGCTCGACAAGCTGCTTATCGCAGGGACCCCATGCCCTCTTGTAGGCGATGAAGGCCAAATGCGGATCTCTTTCCTCGCAGTACTTTCCGACTTCCATAGAATCATAGAAGGCATTCGTCTTGAGAAAAGTCTCCGAGTCGCTGTGCATAGCATGCAGCCACACCCGCAAAAAAATTTGGTCCCGTCAAAACGATTGATATTTGCCGAAAGAGTGTCAGCGTCCTCTTGCGTAACGCCACAGAGAATGCAGACTGCGGCCTTCCACGCACTCCTCAAAGCCTCTTAATGCCTCTCCTCTGCCTCCCCTATACAGCGGCAGCCGCCACAGTCCTGCGCTGGTGTGCGATGCAGCCGCAGCTATCCCCCCTCTATTCGACCCTCTTCCCGCCCTCCCCTGCGTCACAATTTCATCCCCCGAGCTCTAACGATGCGTATAGGGGCACGCCTCACGGCGTGCATGCCGCATCTTGCAATAAAGGCAGACAGCCAGCCAGACAGGCACGGGGAAAAAAATTACCGATTCGTGTCGATGAAGATCTTGGCAAGCGCATTGTGGACAGCCGGGTCCTGGTTGCCCTCCCCCACGCGTTGTTCAAGCCATTGAAGGAGCAGTCTGAGTCTATTCCTCTTTTCAACTTCCTCAACGAGCTGTGCAGCACTGCAGTTCCCACGAACGGCCTGCAGGAGCTGCTTGATAAAATCCTCCGGAGCATCCAAATCGACTAAAGCCCCTACCACCAGAGGCGCATTCGCCGAATTCACGCGGGATACATACACCTCGATGTATCGCAGCAGCGAGTGCTTGTACAAGTACTCCGTCAGCTCCACAACAAAGCCATGCATGTCACACACGTAAATCAGGGGCCTAGGATCACTGAGCTTGGCTTGCTGCACGGACACACACAAACACACATAGACACACAGACAACGGAAGAAGGAAATGACGCAAAAAGGCATCTTCACACCCCAGACTAGCTCGCCAGTCCAGCAGATCCCCCGACACACAAGTAAAATGGACCAAAGAGCACACAGCCAAACTACCATACGCAGATCTTGCTCTATCCCTTTCGCTTCCTCTATTTCCATTTCTCTTTTTTCTCTCTTTCTCTCTACTTCCCCCTTTCGTTCTCTATTTCTCCCTCTCTACTTCTTTATTTCCCTCTCATCTCACTCCTCCCCCCCTCCCCCTCGCGTCCCCACAGTCCTTCGCCATATATATATACATATATACATATATATATCCATAAAATAGCAGAGAAGCCTTTTCTGGCATCAGAAAGCCTCTGACCTTGAGGAATTCTTTGACACGCTGAGGCTCGTAGTACTTGCTCTCCCTGCACACGCGCTCGACTTCCTGCGTGTGATTGAGTTTGGCGGCTGCCTCGATGTACTTGAAGTGCACTTCGGGGTCTGTGGAGAAGGCAAGGATGGATCCAAGGAAATAAAAGATGCCTTCATAGCTGCTGAAGCGTTCGAACATGGTGACAAGGCGTTCGACGCCAAGCTGCTCGTGGAATTTGATGGCAACGCCTACAACGGCCTGTAGGTTCTGCGAGGAGGATCGGAGCATGTCTGTCAGTATCTCCACGCACACGTCGGGTGCCATTCGTCCGAAGAATTGAATGATCCATTCTTGCGAGATTTTGCCCCCTGTTTGCAGAAGCACGCGCTTCACGTCGGCTAGATCCGTGTAGTTCTCGAGAGCCCGTTGGTGTAATCCTGCAGCTTCGCAGAGGGCACCCACTCTCTGTCGGTCGTAGTGAGTCAGCATGTCCATCTGGAAGATTGCCTCGGCGACTTGCGGGGAGTGCTTGAGGTTGAACTCGAAGAGACGTGTCTGCAGGGCACCCTGCTCGGGTTTGTTGCCTTTGAGATATTCCAGCAGCAAGGAGGAGAGCTCCTGAAAGCGCTGTTGCTGCAGTAAGACATCAACGATTTGGTTAGGATCCATGAGTGGGGGATCCGCTGCCAGCAGCTTTTGTGCGAAAGAAACTGCGCCCTCCGGATTGGTGGCTAGCAGAGCACGGAGCATGGAGGCGTAGTCAGCCTGCATGCGCGTCTGAGCGGCATATTCGAGCAGCTCGTCCGTCTTCCCTTGCTCCGTCAGCATCATCATCACCTTCTGTCCGGCTTTTGCCTTCTTGTACACCTGAGTTGCGAGGGCAGCATCGAGAGGTCGCAGCACATCCCCCAGCTCCTCCGTGCATTCCAACTTGTCTTCCTTTAGCCACGTCGTGACAAAGTCCTTTCTCCCCTGAGACACTACAGGGCGCACGAGCTCGAGACTCTCCACCGCATTCAGCGAGCCATACTCCAGAAGCGTGGAGAAGTACAGCAGAATCGCTGAAGTCTGCCCCGGCTGCGCTGGTACAGACTTGAACTGCTGGAGCACCTGCGGCGTCCGCAGCCTCCCCGACTTGAGCGTCGCGCAGATGCGTGCCGCTCCTCTGTAGTTGCCGCTCGCGAAGTGTTGGTTAAAGGCCTGCACAAATCGAGACATGCAGCGCACAACGTTGGAGCAGGAGTCGCAGCACGGAAAGAAAAGACGTGTGACTGCGCACGGAGAGCTGCACGAGGAGGCACAGAAAACGCCACCACAGCATGCAACGGGGAAGCCGACAGCTGAGCAGCTGTGGGAGTGCAACTGTGAAGGAGGTAGAGAGACAAAGAAAGACAGACAAAGAAAGACTGACAAAGAAAGACAGACAGAGAAAGACAGACAGAGAAAGACAGACAGAGAAAGACAGACAGAGAAAGACAGACAGAGAAAGACAGATACATACATACACATACATACACACACAAATGAAGACTGACAAGCATTCTTATGAAGTAAGAGAAGGAAAAAAGATGAACAAAAGGAGCCGTGCGAACCTGTACGAGGGCCTCATCTGCGCCGGGAAGACCATAGCGCTTTGCAAGGCTGAGGTAAATCTGCGCTCTGTTGGGGATATGCGGAAGTCCATGCTGCATGTAAGGCGCGAGCAGTGCCATGTTGATTGTGGTGAGTGCCACGAGGCCCTTTTTATGGACGGTGATGACGCCTCCCGTTTGTGGGGAGTCGGAGGTAAGGAAGATGGGGTCTTGAGAAATACGGTGTCTCAAGAGTTGTGTGCCGGTGAGGCCGTCGAAGAGCAGCAGGAAGCCGCCTTTTGTCACCAGGAAAACGAGGCCCAGTTTCTTGCTCAGGTGTACAGACAGCGGGAAGTCGGAAGGCGCGTCTGGGGAGAGGTGGATGTCGGTGCAGACGCGGAGAGGGGGTTTGCCATCCTCCCTCTTCGGCGCGAGGTCTCTCACGTGCAGCTTGAATTCGGGCGCACTCCTTTTCTTTTCCGCGAAGCAGATGACGGGCTGGTGCCCCTGAGCCTCGTCTGTCACGATGGTACCAAAGCAGGCTGCATGCCCTTCCAGCTGTTGGTGCTTCTTCAGCTCTAGCGAATAGAGCTGCAACGACCCGTCGATCGTCTTGCCACCGTCTTGCGTGCTGATGCCCGTGAGCACACACCACTTCATGTCCTTATCGGTGGCATACCCAATGATCTGAACGCCTTCTGCCAGTCTGCCTTCCCGATCGCAAACCTTCTGCGGCTCTGTAGCCGCCTCAGCGCCCTCCCCCAGCGTCCAGTGATACACTGACTTTTCAGTAACAAGCCCAAGAACTCTTGGAGCGATCCAGCGCCAATACACGATCTGCTCAGACACGGGAGCGGTTCCCATGCGAGCCTTCGTCTCAAGATTGAGAACTTGAACCAGTTGCTGCGCTCCCTCCGCCTTAGCCCGCAGAGCCACTATCGGATCCGTTGGGTGATGCAAAGCAGCCTCTGCCTGCGTCGGCTTCTTACTAAAGGTATACGCACCCGACCCCCCAGAAGCTTCCACTGCATCTTTGGGGCTTAAAGACACGAAATACAACTCGTTGCCCTCGACATCTCGCACCACCAAATGCTTGTCACCGTCGATAGCCACATTTCCGAACCGAAAAGACGCACTCTTCACCCCGATCTCACTCAGCTGAACGAAGCCCCAGCCGCAACAGCGCACCCCACAAAAAAACGCTATGAAGACACCAAAAAACCGCTTTGCAGAGGAGGAGGAGGAGGCCCCAGTGCAGAGAGAGAGAGAACTGGCCATATCCCACTCAGTCCAAGGCAACAACAGAGGCACCCGAAGACAACACTGGAAAGTGTACACGACCGGTTAGAGGAGGGCGGCTAACAGGGGGAGGAGGGAATGAAGGCGGAGCCTAGGAAGCGATTGGTCACGCGTATGCACAAGTTTCTCAGTTTCATAGGCAACACAGACTCAGCTTCAGGCAGGTGCAGTCCCCCTCCCCCCCTCCCTGAAAGTCTAGCAAGACCACGATGGCTTACGTTGACGAGAGAAGTAAACTGTATGGGCAGATGCTGCGCCATTTTGCACGAGGGGCACGCAAATACAAAACAGGCTGACGACGATCACCTGCATCCATTCCGCGCGCATTCAAGACTGCAGAGTCCGCCTTCAAAAAGCGGCTGCATATCTGCCCCTACATCATCCCTCGTAGACTCCATGGGAGTCGGTCCCGTGGGGCCCCACAAAAAGCTAAAAGAGCAACACGCGCGACGGAGTGTCACGTAATGCACAAGATATATTGCGGCATCAACATGCAGCCTCAAAGAAGTTGTGAAATGACGCGGCCTCCCACCTGCAGCCGAGCTCTCAAGCGTGCCCCCTGTGAAGAAGCTTTCAGCGGCTTCCCCACCAACGCACCCGTCTCGGCAAAGCCTCAAGCCAGAAAACTCCGCAAACAATGCATGCCCCCTGCACGTGAAGGGTGCGTAGCGAGTGACTTTGTGTTCGGCGTTTGCAGTGGTTCCCCTGCGGTGCTCTGGGTAACCTATAGAAGGGGCCTTGGCCGCTTTACACGGAGCCTAATGAGCTCAGACGGGCTTCACAAGAGCTTAGAAGCGAGCCTGTCAGCGGCAAAACAAAGACTTACTCTGAATTTCTGTCCGTGAGGAGGCGAGCAGTCTGCAGAAGCGAAGACGGCCCCCAGGTGGCAGCTGCTGCTAAGGCTGTGACACAGACCCCTTGTCTCTAGCCCTGCGAATGACACGGGGCCCTAATGAGATCTTTTGTGCAGCCCTTTGGGGCGGTTGGTTTGTATGGCTGCGTTCGGCCGTGCTGAGAGGAAACAGCAGCCGACCGGCTCCGCTGCGCTCTGCTCGCGCTCAAGCCTCTCTGTCCCTCAGTCAGTAATCGCTGAGGCTATTTCCACAGCGAGGAGAGGCAGAAACAAAAAGGTTCGCACGCAATAGCGGAGTTATACCGGGCAAAGGGCCGGGGGGTGGCATAGCAGCCAAGACTGCGGCTGCGCAGCAGCCCTCCTCGTCCCCCCTCCTCGGCAGACAGGGACACCACATGCTCTTCACTGGTTCTTTTGCTGCCCGACAAGAAAGACAGTTGTGCTTATTATTTATTCTAAACGACATTACATGCGCTTTGTCGCGCTTTTGTCTTAGCAGGACCAAGACCTCTCGCACTCCCTCTGTCGCCGAACGCTGTTTGGCAACGGCCGCTACAAGAAAACGCTTGACAGTTGCACGTTCACTGGCTCCCACGTGCCATAAGCTCGCCAATTCCCACTGTCAATGGAGGGGTGGAGGGGCTTCTTGAGCATCTGCTTTTCTCTGGCTCCACGGGAACCCTGCCTCAGATGTGGTTGCTTTGCCGAGTGTGGCGATGGGTAGCTTACTGCCCTCATAGTACGGAAGGACTTAGGCTTTTCTGTGCTTCTGCTGGTTTCGCACATTAAAATTTTCTAACTCAGTGTGGTGCCTTTCGTGGGATTCGAACGGTGCATAATAGTTCTTGCTACGCTCATGTAGTACAGTGACGCTCCTTCCAAGACCACTTTGGGAGGGTGAACTGAACTCCAAACTACACATAAATTTAGTAGAAAGTTACCGAGTTTTCTCCGGAAGGGTTCCTAGGTTTCCCTGCCCTTTTCCTCGAAGTTCCGATGTGAGCGGAGAAGGGCAGCCGGGCCACGCATAGCTGAACCCTTACGTACCCCGAGCATTTTCAGCTAGCTGCACATAGAGTTCAACGCGCACAGATACACACACACGACTGTGTCTGCTTGTGCCGATCTAATGATACTCTCCAATGATAAGAGGTACGAATACATAGGTTGATTACTCAATTCTTCATTAATATTCCTAATTTGTTTCAATGTAGCTTGTGTAGTAGAAAGTGCGGCAGTGCAGCCTACTCCCGCCACATCTTTCTCTCCCATTCAAAACACGCGCCTCGTGTCCTACACCTGTCCGTGAAGCATAGATGTATTCCTTGTAGTGGGGGGGCAGTTCCCACACCATGCTACCCCTAGGAAGGCTAAAACGCGAAAAAAACATGTCTGAAAAGCAAAGTGGCTTTCAACCGTCAGTGAGAAGCAGAGGGCGGAACGGCACACTCAGTAGTCAACAATGAATGAAAGGCCAAACCAACACGACTGTGGGCTCGCTGTCGTCGGAACGTGAAATATATTAGCGTTCTGCTAGAAGAAAAAAAACAAGTAGAAGTGTGGCTTTGATCAAGATAAACACCAATTGAGCAGTGTTACTGCGCTCATAGAGCAATGCTTCCATGCAAATGCAGCCGGGGCTTGCAGCATCGCTGTCTCTAAAGTCCCCAAAGTGGCATAAGGTAGGGCGTAGGGATATCAAATCTGATGTACAAGAACCTGACTACAGTAGACACATTGGCAATTATAACTGAAACCGTTTGAAGCACTACTCATACAGGAGGGTAGTTGACTGAGGCAGCAAATGGTGTGAATGGACAATTCATGCATGACAAGAAAACCGTCCACTGCCGCTAACTTTGCTTATAAAACTGAGCCCCGGAATTCTGCACATGCAACACAGCCCGCAACTGCTCATATCTCAACAACGAAGGCTGTCATTATTCACCCCATTTTACCAGAAACTCTTGTCTAGTGTGTGTGTCCTCGGCGCTCAATACCTTTCAAATCCATCTCATCTACAGCTCTCTGTGGATCCTTCGCCTCCTCGTGGATTGTGCATCCGTGTCAAAGTCCACAAAAAATTGAGTACTTTTGGCTTTTTCAGGGAACAAGTATTGAATGTTCTGTTGCACCTCCAATAGTTTGAAGGAAAATAGCGCATTAAGAAGGAGTAATGATCCGTGGGAGCTCGGCAAATGGCGATAGCCTCGTGGCCACAAACTTCTTTGCCTGGCTACCTTCCCGTGTATTGCGTGAAAGCCGTCAATTCAACACAACGAAATTTCCGGACTCGAAACATGCAGCCGGCCGCCGTGTGCCAAATTCCTTTCTTGTCTCGCTTGAGCCTTGCATATACATTCACGTACACTACCAAGCTCCTCTATGAACTTTTTTGCTGTAAAAGTGTCTGCTGACCCTGCACCACCAGAGCCAGGCCCGAGCAGTAGAAAGACACCTCAGTGGGGACCAGAGCTACTGTGGAGCAACGGATACACGACGTACTACCGTATCCTAAAAACACTCAGTACAAGGAAGAATAGCAAGCCATGTAATTGGATTTGTGAAAGCACAGAATAACAAGTTTTGCAGAAGAGTGCTGTTGGCACGCTCGGTATGTCCATCTGCCTCGGGGTAGTTTAAAGTGATCATATTTTGGTCAGCGCAGGGGGGAAGGAGGAGGTCGTAGAGGCACTCCCAGAACGCACCGACAAGCTTCGGATCATTCATCGCAGTTATAAACCTGAGGAATGTGTGAAGCATTACCATGTAAATTAAGAATCATGGAGCCACTGCCTAAGCCATCACAAAGCAGCAGCAAGGAATAAAATGGGCATATTTGCTGAGTCTGTAGACAAAGACCGATGTGGTACTTTAGCCCTGGACCTCCGGCAGTTCAACAATAAAAAACCCATAGCCAGATCAGTTCAGATCCTCTCAGAAGCCAAAAGGCTTTGCAAAAGACTGAGTTTAAAAACACCGTGCGGCTTTAGCTGCTGACAATCTGGGCATGACGGTGCATGCTGTCCTGCAGCCGGACACATTCCAGGTCACCACAAGGGCCGTCAGAGCTTTTAACATGTAGTGTCAACCCAACCGTCGCCCGGAAAACACGCTCACGTGGTTTGCGCAAAACAGCACTGTGGGACAAATTCGGACGGAAAGGTCAGCGTCCTCGTTATGTTTTGAGCCACAGCAGGGTATCCTCAACATGGTAGTTGTAGGGCACAACACTACGTGCGAGTCAGGGAAGATTAAAACTCGGGAAATAAAGAGGCCAAAATGGGCGAATGTCGAACAGAGAAAGGATCAAAAGGATGAATACAAGGATTGGATTTAAGTCGGACAACGTAGCCACCGTTCATGTGGGTCTGTGCTGGTGGAAACAAAGCATGCACGACTACGGCTGAAAGCCAGTCTATCGGACTCAGAAAAGATGCAGTGTTTGGTCGTTTAATGGTCTCTACACAGCAGCCACTGGTGTTTCGGACAATGTCCGATACAGTAGTGCTTTACCCGTTTTTTACTCAGGGTTTTAGCGAAAGTAGCACAGGAGACATTAGTTCTAAAGGCGTAGGACTTGAGCAACTTCAAGAGAAACCACGAATCTTAACAGACGGGAGCAGTTGTGTCCGACAATGGCGAACTGCTGCGTCAACAAGCACACACCTCTAAAGCATCGAAGCTCTGAAGTCTTCGTGTGCCACACTGTAAAATGCCTTCCACCACTCCTTTATCGGCTCATATAAATTCCTTGTGGCTTGCCGCTGCAGCTCAGCTGGGGCACTGACCAAATCAAACGCCATACATGTATTCTACACTTGATGGTACTAGCTCAGAACGCCATTTTGTGTCTGTTACCAAGATTAGTGGGGATATTTAGGGAAGCAACTAGGCAGTCAAATGCCGAGTCGATTGGTGAACTATCTATTTTGTCGAATACTTCGCCAATATAAAGCATTGGGAATTTACGTTTCAGAGTGATTTCGTTCAGAGGCTTGAAGTTTGCCTATAAAATCCACTTTCGATTATTTCAACACCAGCAACAGCATGGGCCTATCCATTTGAACGCTGGTCGATTTCCGCATTGTCTGGTTGACACTGCCCCGGGATGCTTAGGTTCTATACCCAGATTTGTTTTTTTCAGCCGACGGCATGGGAACTGCGCTCATTTGCCCCTGAAATCTTGATTAGTCCATTCTTTTCTGAGGCTTCACTGTAACGGGTTAACTTACAGATGAACAGTGTTCTTTATACATGCTGTTTTTGATTGCCATTAGTTAGGAGTTTACTCACTGATTTGTGTTCACATATGCTTTTAGTGGAGAGTGCCGTTCGATTGGTACAAGAAGACGTGATATTGTGTCAGTGCGTGCTACGGTCTATGTGCAAATAGTTGTGAATGCTCGGGGTCTTCTAGAGAAAGCAGCAATGCGCAGACTAGTCTTCCCTCTCATTTCATGCTGGATCTTCTGAGGAGCGCGTGCAGACGAAACCGGTTTATTTTAAAAAAGCACTCGGTAACTTCCTACTTAGTTAGCATTGAGTCTGGAATCAAATGGATCCTTACGAAGGCCGTAGATGAAACGGTACAGCTACATTTTTAAAACTGTGGGAAGTTGCAGTGTGTTGGTTTAGTGAAGCTCCCTGCTCTCTTTGCAGTTAAATTACAGGGTTTTCGCTTTTGGGGAGGACGGGTGAAGGGATGAAATTAGCTGCACTGTCTGAACAGTGCGTTTTTTGGCAAACTCCGTGAAAGGTAGCTTTGCGCACAGGCAGTTGACACGCATTCTTAGAGTAGTTAGCTAACCATGCTTTGCTACAATTAGGGCATGAGAACATATTGGCTCTGTAGCCCACAATTAACTAAGTCATTAGTGAATAGAGTAGCTCTGCTATAGTAAATAAGACATGGTAACTTGGGCAGCTACGAGTTCCCAACATTTTAAAGATGTACATCCTACCCTACGAGTCACGGTAAGCGCTCTGCTGCTAGATTAGCCAGGACAAATGGTTGCCTTTACCAAAAACAGCAAAAAACCATACATCTGCCGGCGTACTGGCTCATGGGAAAGAAGGTGCACTTCACAGAGGCTTGCAGTCGCCCTCTCGGGTTCGCACGCTGCAACAAGGCTCGGAATTCAGAGTAGAGCGGTAGTCTCGGTTGTGCGCCGTAAGTCTGCTTCTTTACGCAAAGGAAAGATGTATTTTACAGATCTGGAGCTGCTTGCAAACTTTTCCCTGTAGAGCTAGAAGAGTTTGAGGGGAAGCTCGTGGCTGGGATCAGGAAGCATGCGAGGTGCTAGGGTGTCTCGTTGTGCTGCAGGCGGAACGAACGCCCCTGTGGGCGTCTTGCCTCAACCCTCATTTGAGTTCTCAAAGCCGCTTTCGTAGTATCCCGTTTGTTAATTTGCAGTGAAAGGTGCGTATTAGTTCTGGTTCACCTCACGTAGGGGAGAGAAGGAGCCTGCTGTTTGCTCTGTTTTTGTGTCGGGTCTGCGCCCTGGCGAATTAAATGCCCCGCCTTTGTTCCCTGGGCATGGACACGGTTTTATTGTTGGCAACTGCTTTCTACATTTAAAGCTGCCGTGATCGGTTGTTTAAGCATAACTTGGGAGGGTTTTTTCGACCGGTTCTTGAAGTTGCTTCCCGCGGGGGTAGCTCTTAGCGGTCTCTAAGCGGGCGTCCGTAATCCTGGAAAGCCTTTGGTGAAACTGCTTTTGGTGGCTCCACTGGACCCAGGCTGAGGGAGATGGAGAAGCTTGACGCTAACGCGAAGAAAGAGGTGGAAGCTCTTGTCGATGTTCCTCCTGATCACTTTTCTGTTAGGGGCTGCTGCCTCCCTCCGCCCGCGCAGTTCGTGCTGGTTGCAGTTCTCGGTTCTTTCCAGTTCGGTTACAGCTTTTCTGCTCTGAACACCTCCAAGGCGATTATCATTGCGGACTTCGATTGGTGCAAGGATGATCCCGATCATGTGCTGGACTGTAGCAATGGCGTTCTCTATGGCTCTCTGATAACGGGGTCTATTTTCATTGGTCTTACCATTGGGTGTCTTCTGGCCGGTCCTGTTACCCACTTTGGGCGTAGGGTGTCCTTAATGCTGACCAATCTACTTTTCCTCGTCGCGAGTGTACTCTCTGCCGCCGCTGATGGTGTCGCCTCCCTCTTCTTGGCTCGCATGTACCAGGGGATGGCTGTAGGCTTGGCAACTGTGTGTGTGCCTATGTACATCTCGGAATTTACGCCAGACAGATCCCGTGGATTCTATGGAACGCTACATCAGTTGCTCATTACCGTCGGCATTTTGGTGGCCACGCTTCTTGGTCTTGCCTTCGGCTCTCCGCCTGCAGATAACGACTTCACGTACGAAGTCACTTTCTTCCAGAAATTTTGGTGGCGTTTCATGTTGGCTTTTCCTGCACTCGTGTCGGTAGTGGCAATTTTGCTGCTGTGGCTGGTTTACACGACGGAGAGCCCCCACTTTCTCATGCATCAGGGTCGTAAGAACACGGCGACTGCACTGCTGAAGGAAATCTTGGGCAAAGAAGACGTATCCACCGAAATTCAAACTATTGATGTCTCGATGTGTCAGCAGAAAGTTCTCGAGGCAGAGAGTCTATCGCTCGGAAAAGCACTGGGCTTCCCTGTCTACCGGCATGTTTTGTTGCTAGCATTCTTTCTGTCTGCTTTCCAGCAGTTCACGGGTATCAATGTGTTGGTTGCCAATAGCAACAAGCTGTACACGTCTTTGAACATATCTGAGAACCTGGTTACGGTGCTTTCCGTCATTCTGGGTCTAGTGAATGTTCTCATGACAGTGCCAGCCATTTTCCTCATGGACAGGTTAGGCCGTCGCACGCTGCTGCTGAGTGGATGTTTTGGCCAAGCTGCCTCGACGATCGTTGCGCTAGTAGCCAACTTCATTGACAGGTCGAGCACGGCTGTCCAGTGGCTCAGTGTCGCCTGCATCTACGTGTTCATCGTCTCCTTCGCCATCGGCTATGGACCCGTTCTGTGGGTATACCTGCACGAGATTTTCCCCCCGGAAATCAAGCAAACAGGTGCATCCGTGGCCTCTGCGGTAAACGCCGTGGCAACCATCATCGTGGTGCTGCCGTCAGACTTCGTGCTGACGAGTGATCTGAGAGTCATGTTGGGAGTATGCGGAGGCACTTCCTTGATCGCGCTCATCGTGGCGTCCATCTTCATGAAGGAGACAGCAGGGCTCTCCATAGACGAATCTCCCTACTTCAAAGGGAAGAGGAGAGTTATGAGCAAGTATTTCGACGTGACTGGTCTGAACAACGTCGGCCAGCAAGTGCCCTCACTGGCCTCTGGCCACTTCTCCCCGACACAGCTAGGAGCACCACCTCCCGCAAGCACGAGCTCCAAGGCAGTAGTTCCGTAGCTCTCGATAATTGTGCAGTGACGGAGGTGTTGATGCCTTGATAAGAGTCTAGTCTTCGCCTCCCCATCGCCTCCTTATCCCGTACGTCGTCATATCTCACCACTCGTGTTTGACGCATTTTGTGCATTCAGAGGGGGGAGAGCCCGCTCAGGGTATTTGTGTGTGCCTATGCGAATGTGTGTGTGTGTCCATGTGTAATCTCTTGTTTGCGTGTTTCGCACATTTGTGTTCGTGCACGCACTCATAAAGAGCCTCCTTCTACAACCGCATTCGTTACCTTCGCATTTGCCATACAGCTGAGGAAAAGGAGGAAGCGTCTTTCTTTCCCCAGGGATAATGGCGAGGCAGGCAGGGGTAGGATGCTGGTGCCAAGGGCTGCGGTGGGAGATGTCGAGCTATACTGTTTCATGCGCTTCTCTGCAGTGAGGTGCTCGCGCGCTTCGCAGTAGACGTTGGAGTGCGTGTGCTGTGGCACTTTTAGCCCATTAGGCACTGGTTTCTGCAAACAGGCCTCAGGAACTGGTGCACGACGTGCTCATAAGGACCGCCTGCTGTGGTGCATCGGCATATGGCTGGTGTTCTTTTTGCTCCTCTCTTTACTCTAGCCAGCTTTCTCGCCGGCTAGAGTAAAGAGAGGTATTTGTAGAAGTGCCGCTGCTACTTCCCCACCATCTTTTTTTTTCTCAGCCGTGCAGCATCTTAGAGCAAATTTTTGTCGTCTAAATATGCAAACATGCACAATCTATGTGTCATTCCCTGAACGTGGTGATATTTGATCTCGCCTGACATGGAAAATACCGACCCCCATCTAGACTTATCTGCTGTGAAGTTTTCATCGACGCTATGAGGGGCGGCGGAGCGTTAGTTTCCCTGCCTTCCAGGGATACCAAACCATTTTTCTGGGTTGTACCTTTCGCACTGGTGGCTTTGAGAGCAATCCGAAGTCCGCCGTTTTAAATACTGGCTTAGCTGAAGAGAGTCGTGTGGCGGCATGCAGCTCCCGCGGAAGGGGTCGCGCGGACGTAGTATCGCATTAGGGGTTAGATACTCGCTGGACAAACTATAGGCGAATGGAGCTGGATGGAGGCGTGTCGTTTAGTTGCGGCTTGCTAAATGCGGGGATATGCATCATTACAGGGGAGAACGGGGGGGGGGGGAATGGGGTGACCGGGCTCTCTACCCGTGCATCTGGCTTAGGTGGATGCGCAGCCGGAGCGTTTGGGGCCTAAGCACGCAGCGCGAGAGGCACGCACGGGGGTGCTCATTTTAGAGTCTTTTGGAGAGGTGGATTAGATGCGCCATGCCTTGCGTCACGCAAAAATGAGTGTCTACCTGTCTGCGGAAGTTGGAGCACGGTTGATTGACAGCCATGCGCTTCGTCAGGCACCATCCTCGCCCGCATGTCTTCCTGCGCCTTCCGGAGGGTGTGGGGGCTTAGGGAAGCGGTGTAAAAATGTGTCGTCCACTGGCGTGTAGAGACCGCTAGGGATTTTTCAGGCAGCCGTCTGGCCACGTCAAAGTGGGGGGTCTTAGGCCTGTGCCTGTGAGAAGGTCTCTGCTTAGAGCCTCCAGCAGCGACGTTCCGGTACGCGCGCAACGCCATGCTAGGGAATATTCGAAGTACTGGGCACCGCTGCAGCGAACCAAAGTCCAGAGATGCAGAGAGCCCTACACGTGTGTCTGGAGGATGGGGGATGCGCATGGCGCGAAGGCGTGTTTTCTTTTTGTGGGGCGTCTTTTCGGGAGACTTCTTAACGCCGCCGTACGTGGATTGCCTGCCGTGCTCGGCACTAAAAGCGCGCTTACCTCAGGGGAGACGCATACCAGATTTGTCTGGTTACATAGTGCTTGTTCAGGACGAACGTTGCGCCACCTCGACACACAACTTTCAGCACGCCGTCCTGCAGCAGTACGGATAGCACCCCCAGCGCCATGCAGTGTTACGCCTCTGGTTCTCTGCAGGAAGGCCCCTCCTTTTGCCGGCTGTCCGTACGCAGCCTCTAGAGGGCGCCACATGCGTGTTCTGCTCAGCAGTGTTGGCTATGCAGTCTACGGCTCGCGCGTTTCTTTGGCAGCTTACGCGGCAGTCCACGTCTTCTAGACCGGCTGCTTCTTGCGCGTCCTGCAGCTGCTCCGCTAGACCCTCAAGCAGCGCGTCTGCTGCTGCCTGGTAAGAAGTATCGGCCGAAGCCACGCATTCCCCCCCCTCACTTGCCGAGGCGCTCTGGGCATTGAGCTCCGTGGATACAGAGGGGCTCTGCAGACCAGATCTCTCTGGAGGAGGCAGTTCATGGGAGTTTCTTGCCGCATTTGTCTGAGCCTCCGTGCCGTCGCAGCGCGTTGCAGCAGTTCTCCTAAAGCAGCGCTGCCCCCCAGGGGGCGTGGAAGAGGCTGCCTTGGCGAGCGACGTGAGGATCGTCGGATAGGATGACACCAAGGGCCTGCAAGCTGCTGGAAAGGCATTGGCAGACGCCGCTGGGGGAGGTGAGGGGCAGTGTGCCGCTGCAACGCGGCGAAAGGCAAGGCCAGTGAGCTGCCCTCTCATCCCCGCTCATGAATGGAGCGTCTCACACTTGTCAGGGAGTCAGCGGGTGCTTCTGTAGGGAGACAGCGCGCAGACCTAACGGGCAAACTGTCGAGGAGCAGCATCAAAGAGTAGGGGCCTCCTCCGGGGAACGCACAAGTCCTTTAAAACTCCCTACAGACGAACGACAGCCTCTTCTGCGGGAGGGGAAAGCGAGGTTCAGGGAGTGGCGCGAGTCTGTCCTCAGATGTTTCGACGGAGGTGGAAAGCTTGTTTCTGCGCAACGGGCTGCGCTGGCCAAATCAAAGGGGTGCCTCCCGCGAGCGCTCGCGAATTTGCGTGTGGGTGGGTGTCTTTGCGTAGGTACACCTGGATCAGCTTTAACTCTGGAGAACAGATGCCACGAGAAGAAGCGAAGTAATCGAAACGAGCCGTTTGAGCGACGTGGTTTCCGTGGAGGGCTGCTGCAAACAAGTGCATGTGGCGCACTCGCCTCCTGCCTGTGTGGCGGCCTGTGTAAGTATTCTGCTGCTGGAGAGGAAAGATGGGCGTATTGCTGCAATTCTCGCGCAATCTGGTTTTGGATTTTCGGATCGGGGGCCCATGTTACTTTCCGTTGCCTTCTGGAGGCCCCTCTCCCTCGTCCGTTGTTGCATGCAGCCTTGAGGGCAGAGCCTGCGCGGTCTCTCTCTCTCTCCCTCTGTATCCGTTTCTTTTCTCTAGGCCTTTTAAATGCAAATTACAAAGGGGACAGAAGATACGGAGAAGCTTTTCGGAGCCGCCGCGAAGTTCCCCAATCCACAAGGGCCCCCTCGGCGACCCCAGGGAGCTCCATCCGAGCAGCGCCGCAGACGCGGGTAGGAGGGGGGTGTCGTGGATTAGTGCTTGTCTTAAGCTCGTCGAGGCCTCTTTCCTGTGTTCTTTGCTTGCTTGCGGGGTGTCTTCTCCGCAAGCCTCGACCCGCTCACCAGCAGACACGAGGACTGCCCGCCTGTCAAGCAGCAGAGAGGCCCACGACTTCGGGCGTGGCTGTACGGAAACTTTCGATCTGCCGCTGGCTGCATGCGTATATGCGTCCTCGAAGGTGCTCCTTTGGCGTTGCTCTCGAGTGAATTGGCAGTCCTCTCCCTTGCTTCGAGAGCAGCGTTGCCGAGAAGATCTTCCCCACGCGGCGTGTGGAAGATCTTGGCGTTGTTTTTGCAAGCGTCGGCCCTTCTTCTTCTCCTCCTCCTCTGAGCGCTTCCTATTCTGACGCATCTCCCAGAGTCGGAGGCCCTTTACAGTTCCTCCCCTTTGTGGGAAAGCTGCTCGCTGCTTCGAGCCGCCACAAAGATAACCCCTTGTTGCCACCACACTGCTGCGATGGTCTGGACTGAAGACTGGGGGTCTTTCGCCCTCGCTGTGCGAGACATCTTCGCTCACAGTCCGACGACTGTAAGTTTCCATTTCCAAGGCTTGCATGTTTGGAATGCGGCCTCCCTATGCGCGCTGTATGC
This sequence comes from Cyclospora cayetanensis, assembly GCF_002999335.1. Classification (NCBI taxonomy): domain Eukaryota; phylum Apicomplexa; class Conoidasida; order Eucoccidiorida; family Eimeriidae; genus Cyclospora; species Cyclospora cayetanensis. Next base: position 5,570 of record NW_020312146.1, on the reverse strand, counting down.
ACATCTATGCAGAGTTGCTGCTGCTGCAAGGATCAGCAGCAGCAGCGCTATACATACATATATATATGCAGGGCTTGAAGAGCTCGTGACTGCGTCGACAACGGGAGTAGTGGATGTGTGTGGGAAATGTGTGTTCAGGCGAGGTTTTCCCTGAAGTACAGGCGGAGTGAGGCTCTCTTGAGTGCCAAAGTCGCAGACGATATTTCTGTAGGGCAAGCACAAATGCCACACCCCCAGAATTTTTCTTAGTCGTTTTCGGCATCCCTTCGCTTCCGCCCACCAAAACTAGGCCCAACCATTTGCCAGCTGGGCGTCTCCCTCTGCTTGTCACTTGCATGCAACGGTTGCTGACAAGTGCATGTTGCATTCTACGGGTCATACTGATGCTGCTGCAGTGTGTCAAGTACCGTGCGACATCGCCATCAGAGCTGCGCAGGCTAGAGCGCCTCGCTGCCGCCTTCATGTCGTGGGCATCCCAGCCAAACCCGAAACTTGGGGGTCCCCCACTCTCCCTAGAAGGCATCATTGAGGGTAAGAAGGACTTCCAAGTTTCTACTCGCCTACGCACTTATTGGAGGGGGGAAGGTTTGCATTGTATTCGAACTCCTCGCATTGTATTCGAACTCCTCGCATTGCATTCGAACTCCTCGCATTGCATTCAAACTCCTCGCATTGCATTCAAACTCTTCGCATTGTATCCAAACTCCTCGCTCTGGTAAAGCACCCGCGAGCAGCAAGGTGTCTCTGCCCAATGCTTTAGCCTAGCCTTCAGCCCTTCCTCCAGGTGCTGAAGCTGCGAAAGCTTTCACACTCAGGACGAGAGGCAGGGCTGTTGTGTGTGCTATCGCTGAGCTGCACAGTGGTGTCAACGTGGAAACACACGTCAAGCTGCTGTGTACAGGGTCGAGCGGGTCGAGGCTTGCTGCTTGTCTTTAAGAAAAAACCTCAGGGCTGACCTTGCCAAGCAACAAGGGTATGTGGAATATTTGCTTGTGCGCGCATGCTGCAGCGAATGCGGGCGCCTCGGCAGCAAAATCCGAAGGGGGCTCACGGAGACACCAGCAGCAGCGGAGATGTCCGCAACAACAGAAGCACGCGAGGTGAAGCCTAAAGGAGAGGCCTTATGAAGGTTTTCTTCCTTTGTACAGATGCTTTTGTTTTCCAGCCCTGTGGGCCCTTAGAGGCCCCTTGAATCTTTCAAAGCGTCTTGAAAGGTTCCCCACACGGGCAGCGCTTTCCAGTGCTAGCCACAGGAGGGGCGTCATAAGCCTCTCCTAGACAGACAAGAGCAAAGAAGTAACGTAGAGGCTCAGTGTATTCACCAGCAGGCAGGCGTTCTGTTGCAGCGGGTGCATAGCCGTAGGGCACGTGCTATTATACGGTGTTTTGGGGTCCACTAATACAGTGGCTCACATAGGGGCTTGGCTAGAGGCATAGCGAGCGGCTGCATAGGGGAGGGCGCAAGGCAACGTGCAGCACGACAGTCGAAACTCTGCAAATTGGCTGCTGCTGATGCTTGAGGGCAGCGTTTTGGGGGACTGTATATGGCCTGAGACAAGTGCCCCCGAGGATTCGCAACAACAGGCATACCTAGGGAGTAGAGACACGGCTTCCACAGGGGGTTTGGGGATGGCTGAAGGCCCCTGCTGGAGCCTCAATGGAGATCGGCGCTTTGACGATCGGCCAAGGGGCCCTGAAGGGAACAGGAGCAGCGAGGCCCCTCTGTGCCATAGCTCTGTCGGAGTGTCTAGCACTTCATGGCAGGGGGCAAGAAAGCTCGCCGTCGGGGGAGCACACGCGCTGCTGGTGTGGTTCATTAAACACGCAAAAGAGAGTATAAAATGCCTCGAGGCGGCAGCCACTAGCAAGCAGCATCAGTGCAGTTGGCACCACCTGTGCGCCGAGGCCGCGAAAGCCATTCAAAGGATTGTGGGGTCGTTTGCTCGCGCGGCTTCGCAGTTTGGGCTCTTTCCGACAAAGAAAGGGGCCCTTATCGGCAGGCAGGCTTGTAGGGGCTCACTGAAATTCCCGAAGGTTCTTATGGGGGCACACCTCGGGCCCAGAGTTGCGGAGGAGGGATGAGGGGGTTACGTCCTCTCGTGTGTCTGTCTATTTCCGTTTCTCTGTGCGTCTAGTGGTGTGCTTCTCTAACTGTTAACCGCTTAAGTGCGTTCTCATGTTCGCCGCTTACGGCTGCCTTCGTGTGCCGGTTCGGTGTGGCGGCTGGGAGCCAATAGCCCTTAGCCTGCTCCAGCTTTTCTACGGCCTTTGAACGGGGTGCCCTGCCTGCAGAGCTGCCCCTATCGAGGTTGCTAGACTCGAAACGAGGCTTGAAAGAGGGTGCACTTTAGTGAGCAGACATCTCAAGGGGCCCTCCTAGGAGCAAAGTATTTGATCCGAGAGCAACCCGTTCAGCGGAACGAGGAGCCCCTTATCGAGGTGCAGTGGCCCTTCATGTTTTACCGATAGGGATCTTTTAGTACCCCGGGTACTGCCACCGTAGGAGAGAGCGAATGCTTTTTTAACGCTGTCGGTAGTAGGCTCGCAGCAGGATTAGGAGGCCCCTGTCTCTCCTGGATGCGGCTGTTCGGGGGATTTGCGGTCAAGAGACTCCCCCCCTACCTGGACAGCAGCGACGGCCTGGAGGAGGTGCTCTGCTAGTTCCTCTGGAGTTAAGTGGGCAGAGGCCTCCTCAGCGGTGTAGGGTGGGGGGGAGGGGAGGGGAGCACCTTTGAGGGCTGGCGAGAAGGCGAGGTCATCTGGGAAAATCTGCAAGCGCACGCAGTTGCGGGCAAAGCACCTAAACCGGAAGTTCAATGAGACCGAGGTGAGGCTTGAGGCCAAGCACCACACAGCGTCATTATTCACACATCGGGAGGAAGCGCTCCTCCCAGGAGAGGCGAGCAAGCTACCCTTGAGACATCCAGATGACACGACGCGAGAAGTGGAGGAAAGACAGTTTCTCCGCATTTTCAGCGACAGGGAGGCACACGCAAAGCTGCACACAGAGACCATCATGGATCGTTTTTCCGGCAGCACTCGGAGATGCAGGGGCATCCCTGCGGCCACCACATCCTAAACACCCATTTTCCCACAGCGTTGATTCCACAGCCCCATAGATGCATGTGCATGCACATGCATCTAGCCTGCTTGACCTGACCTTCAAGGCCTCCTCCAAGCCCTTCTCCCGGAGAGCAGGATCGGGTTGCAAGGCTTCCCAAAGAGCTGCAAAGCCAGAACGAACTCCACGAATAATGGCACCTCGGTCAGCTTTCAGTTTTTGTGCCTCCTTTTCTGTCCCTCCCACCGCTACAGCCATTGCGTGGGCCCTTCTTTCCGAGTCGTGGGGGCCCCTCTTGAGGCCTCCTGCGGGGCCGGAGGCGGTGTAGGCCCCTGATATGAGGTGATTGATTTGATTGGTGGCTGCATTGAGGCGTAACATGTCCCTCATGTAGATTTCTCTATGGCCGCGACGGCGCATGAAGTCATACACAGGGCGGAGGTCGTGGTGTTTGCGCAGGAAGAAGCGACGTGCCATGCGCATTTCGATCTGCAGGAAACAACGGAATAGGGCGCAGCATCAAGTCGCTTTATAGAGAGCTGTATCCCCGCAGGAGGAGACCAAGGCGGCCGAAAGCAGGCAAACACGTGATGCGGTTGTGGACACGAGAAACTGAGCCAGCCTAAGGCACGGCATAAAACGAGAGGGTGTTTCCCTTGGTTTTCTTTCGTGCCCTCCCTTGCATTTCTTTCGCGCTCTCCCTTTTTAATTTCCCTTGTGACGCACTGCAGCTTCGATGCCCTTGAGCCTCGTGACGGGAGCCTTATCAGGCCGGCTGCGTAGGACCAGCACATGGGAGGCGCCTTGGGCAATGGCACTCCTATAGGGGACGGCCTCGAAGAGAAGAGCGTCGGCAAGCGGCTCCGTCACGAGAGCCTTGGGAGCTTCGGCGGAAAAGCGGGGTAAGCAAGAGGATGCGACGATTGGCAGAAATCGCGCTAGAGGCCCCCAAGAGGAAGCGTGCGGCTCGTCTTTGCTCTCTGGAGTTGCGGAGGGATGCGTCCACAGGGGCAAATGAACCACGGGGCCTGTTAGGCCTGGCAAGAGCATTGAAGCTCGTAGACACTCGCAGAGAGACGCCATGTCTTTGATGCTGCCTCCAGCGGAGTCCAGTGTGACGGGTTTGAGACTCAGCAGGCCAGACGCGATCACCTGAGCGTACAAAGCAGTTCCACAGGCGGAGCGCGAGGAGCGCGAGAAAACAGCACCCTTCACCAAGACGAGCATGCGAGAGAATACAAAAAGAACACACGTCGATTTCGGCCGAAAAAACAAATCGGCAACGAGGCTGTAAGGGCGGCATAAAGGGAAGAGGCCAAGTCTATGGAGACGGAGGCCTCTTCTTTACGCCCTCCACATGAGGCCTTCTATTGGCAGGGGGTCGACACCTTCGCGCCTCCGCGTTTTCTCACCTTGAGCGGCTGTTTGAGATCGTTTCGCTGGAACTGCGAGAAATTGAAAGGCTGCTTCTTCTGCAGCACTTCCAGAAGCAGAGCATCCAAATTCACAAGGGGTGTGCCTAGCCGGCTGCGAAAGAGGTCGAGCACATCGCCGTCCAGAAGGCACCCCAGGCCTAAAGCTCTTCCGATTCGGCGCAGATTCAGGAATCGACTGCCCAGATACGGCAGCCAGTCGGTGTACACGCAGCTGCCCTCGTAGGCGAGCTGTCGAGACACCAGAAACGCGCCAATAAGCGCACCGGCACTGCTCCCGTAAATGACATCAAAAGCATCACTAAACCCCATGTGATGCAAGGCCACAGCCATTCCTGCGCATACACAGCCCCTCATGGCACCCCCTTCAATAGCGAGTGCAAGAACGCTGCCATCCCTGAGCGCTTCGTCCTTTCCCCGAACAGACGCCTCCCCTGTAGGCTTGCATGCAGAATCCTCCGCGAAGGGGCCGCCCCCCAGCAGCCTACGGCGATACAGCAGGAGGGAAACAGGATGAACGTGCTGCTGCAGCAAGGTGGAGCACTGCTGCAGCAAACGTTTTCCCCCTTTCTCAAAGGCGCAAGGATCTTCTCTACGCCCACACAGCCACCACGTTAAGGCCGCACGCGAGGAGGCAGCACTGCCGCCACTCTCCTCGCCGTTGCTGAGAAGATGCCGCAGCAACTGCTCGAGTCTCAAGATATACACAGGATTGAACGGCGGACGGGGACCGTGCAAATCTCCACAAACTTCCATCGACCTGCACACACACAGACGCACAGGCGCACGCACAGCAGCTAATAAGAAAGGCTTCAAAAGAATGGCGCACGTATGCATTTTAGACGCGCTTCATTCCTTTTCCTCTCTCTACATATATATATATATATGTAGAGAGAGAGAGAGAGAGAGAGAGAGAGAGAGAGAGAGAGAGAGAGAGAGAGAGAGAGAGAGCGGGAGAGCACACGTCAGAACTCCAGTCACAAGAAGAAATCGTAAGCCGTCTTCTGCTTGAAAAAAAAAAAACACACTCAGACAGCGAGTACCCACTACCACTTGACCGTGCGAGTGTCGGCGTT